>NC_051183.1:22676063-22902197 GCF_013339695.2 Rhipicephalus sanguineus | reverse complement strand
AGAAAGAAAGAAAGGAAGAAAGGGAGAGAGAAAGAAAGAAAGAAAGGGAGAAAGAAAGAAAGAAAGAAAGAAAGAAAGAAAGAAAGAAAGCAAGAAAGGCAGAAAGAAAGAAAGAAAGAAAGAAACAAAGAGAGAGAGAGAGAAAGAAAAAATCACAGCATATCCACGGGGTGAATGATGAGTGGGGCGAAGCTACGGAGGATCATCTGTAAACCGTGAAACTCTTCCGTGAAAATGCGCCCAGTACATAATATAAAGAGTGTAAACCATCGTGTATATATTAAATATCAAACTTTTATTGTACTGTTGGTTTACGTGGTCCCTTCATTATCACCGCTTTGTGATCGATAAAATGCAGGGAAAGTGTCCGCTCCCGAGCGAAAGAGCGCCAAGAGCGACCGCATTCCCCGCTCGCCCTGTGCGAATTAAAGGCAAGGCTAGAGGGAAGACAGGACGCGCGTTCCACGACGCGAGGTCGGTAGCATGCCCAACTAAAGCCAACGGAACGCGATCGTGCAAGTGCTCCGGCTTCGCATCGCCTCATGGTTCCATTTAGCGTCCCAAAACCAAACATATTGCTCAAGGTGTGCCTTGCGTTTTTCGTAGAAATAATTTCTTTATCATGTACATTAAGACGAAAAGTTGAAAGCTCACTAGAGTGTATCGCCCGCAAAGTATGTCTTTTAGTGTGATTTAACTCTCGTACGGCAGGGTCCTCGCGCCGTTGCCGGTCCACCTCGCCCGTTGACGATCGGGCGAGGTGGCTAAATACAACTACTACACTTTAAGAAAAACATCTGGCGTTCTTTCGTTCTGCTTTTACAAAACATCTGGCGTCTTTCGTTGGTTTATTTCATCAATCAACGGCGTTTTGAACAAAATTTTTATTGTTTAATCACGCACAGGAGAAATCTCACCAGGCACTACCTTGGAGGTAAACAATGGCTGCTAATGGCAATGAGAGACAGAAGAAGTCGGCTTTTAGCTAACACTTACACTTCTACTTCTACTAACGTTTCCTACTGGAACATGCAATGGCTGCTAATGGGGAATGAGAGACAGAAGAATTCGGCTTTTAGTTAACGCGCCACGCTGCGAACTTTTATTGTTCAACAACGCACAGGAGAAATCTCCCACCGGCACCACCTTGGAGGTCAAAGCGTAAGACTTGTTACTCACTACTACGACCACGACGAGGGACGAACGGGTGCCGCCTTAAGGAGCTTCGCCCCTAAAAGAAAGAAAGAAAGAAAGAAAGAAAGAAAGAAAGAAAGAAAGAAAGAAAGAAAGAAAGAAAGAAAGAAAAAGGCAGTGGGTCAGGTACGCCCACGCCAAGCTTCGCTTGGCCCCCTTTCCCCGATTAGGGAAGGGCTCCTGAATTATTTTTTTTATTTATTCAAGCCTCTATCTCCTCTTGAAACTCGCAGAAAATGCGCTTCCAGTGCCAGTGTTATCTACAGCTGCCCGTTCTCAACAAGCTCACACCTCAGGCACCGACTTAGCGTCGTATAAAGGCCTTCGGAATAAAAGGTGTTTCCTGGCAAAGAAACTCGGTACACCGATAACACGACTTCTAACGCACTTCATCGAGTGATTCGCATAATTATACGCTGATAATGTTCGAGCAGTGAATCTTAATGATACCTTAGGTATTGCCTCTTTCCTTCAAAGAACGCCCACTCTAGAAACCAAGAGAGAAACGAGACACTAACTTTGACCAGTGTCTAGTAGCGATACGAAACGTCTTCTTTATTTCGAGCTGGAATATTTTTTTAATTATCTACAATTAAGTCAAGAATAAACGGCATGGTTAAACTTTCTCGCACTTCCTGTTATAACGTACTGGGCCTCCGTGCTCATTTTCTTAGTTTAAATTCTTCATTTTTCGAAGCCTCGACTGAAGCTAAGAAACTCTTGTAATCTATTACATTCACACTTCTTGTCAAGCCTTTTTTTTTTTCAGAGACTTCCCCCGCACGCGCCATTTTATAAAAGCATGTCAGTGGCGCTGCTGATAACAAGCGTTACCCTTCATTTTCGTTCCGCAGAGTTTTATCAAACAGTGACAATCGTCCGGCGCCGAACTTCGCTTAGAAAACCTTTTTTTCCATGCATTCTTTTAACACTCACGCCTTCGCATGCAAATGCGACACGACAGCGAATGTGACATCAGGCACACGTCCTAATTTATATGGATATGAGGCTTCGGAAATTGATTACTGCTGTCGCTGAACGCAGGCAAGAAATGAAACGAAACAAATAACTCAGCGCAAATAAGTTTCAAGTGAGAAAAGGGCACACGATGCGAAGGCCCAAATCATAAACATCGAGTTAGATGGCGTTGCTTAAGTACGAGCTGCTTCGAGTTACTTTTATCGCATGACATTAATAATTTGCACGACTGCGCCTAGGACAGGAAGCGAAAGCGTTAACAGCCCTGCTATCTTCCTCATTATGTCGTTTTCTAACCGCGCAGCGTACAAAGTGAGGTTCAAAACTCACTTATCGACAGAGGAAGTATATACAGATGTCTGTTCAGTGTGAGAGGCGCGAGAAAACACAGTTACAGCGAAAACTCTTCGCTCTTAAATGTCTCTCAACTCGACGATACCTACGCAACTGCCTCTTGCCTGGGGTGACGTCTAGAGTCCATTCAAAGGCGCCGTTTATTAAAACATGCGGAACCTGACGACAGCTACAAGGGATGCAATTGATTGTAACAATCATCTAGATATTTATGTGCCGCTAGGAGGGATAAGTGCGATGCCCATCGCTCGGCAGATACTTGCGGTAGTGATTAGAATATAATTACGCCCCACAGGATATCAATAATGATGCGTTTTACTAATCTCGTGGTTTCGTCGAAATGTATGATAATGTTGTGTTTATAATGATGGTTTTTCAAATTGTACGACAATGCAAACAAACTGCCTGTGCCTTTGCTACCGTATTTGCCAATGCAGGGGTGAAGGACTCAATCAAGCCATCCTTGAATGGCTTTTCCCTTCTCCTCCCATCACGTGTGTTGTGATAAACAAACTCAATCAATCAATCAATCAATCAATCAATCAATCAATCAATCAATCAATCAATCAATCAATCAAGTTCGCTTCGTTAGGTCTCGCAATAACTCTTCACTTCCTCCTGATATTTCGTTTTCCAGGTTCCTCTTTTGTAGGGTGTAGAGCCAGCTGGTTGACTACTCCTAAGAGCGGTTATTCAGCCGTCTTGCTGGTTTATAGTTGGGTGATTCCACGTAAGATCGAACAAACGATGGCTGGTCGACCTCTCAAATTTATTTCAAAATTTTATATATTATTGCCTGATGAGTGGACAGAAGAGATCCGCAATTTGTTTTGCCGCCAAAAATTTTTTCGAAGCACAGGAAATCAATAATGACGAAGAGGTGGAGTGGAGCGCTCATCCGCTCTGCTGTTTTGGCCAACTTTCGTTATGAATTGCACAAAATATATTGAAGTTAGGTAGCTGAAATTTATTTACCTAAATATATGCATGTTTTTGCTTCTGCTCAGGGATTTTTAGTTTTTATGTGTAGTGTATATGTTTTTATAAAAAACCTCAAAAATGGCCCAATTGGCAAAATTTTCTTTACTTTGAAGGTCTTTATCTCAAAAAAGAATTGTAGCAGAGTGACAAAAATTCCGCATTAAGTTTTTCGCATGCTTATCTACCAAACTGCCGAATCTGGTATTTATATAATTTTTCAGTAAAGAGATATGATCGGGCTAATTTCAAGAAAACACCGAACAATGGAAAATTCTGACGACAATTAAAAAAAAAACCCATTTTTTAATTTTTTTAAACTTTGTCCACTTATTCTCCTCCACATCAGCTTTCACAATCATTAAAAACATGTTGCATAATGTCGTTTCACTAATAGTTACGGCCCCTCCAATGAGACCGTTAGGCAAGGATGGGCAATTCCGACTTCTTGCCCAGCAAGTGTATAAAATTTAGGCAGGATTGAATTTCTTTTTATTAAAAGGCCAGCAGGTACCTAAAAAGGTGTCGCCGGCACTGAAGACGTTAATTTTGAAAATATTTGGTCACTGCAGCGGCCACGAGCGCTGGGCTACCGATCAGGCGCGCGCGCTCCCGAGATGCTTGTTGTAAGAGACGGCGCAGTGAGAGCTCGTTTTCGCGTCCTCAGACCGACTGAGTTCGAAACAGCAACACCTATCGGGTGACTTGAACGCACGTGCACTGGAGCTTCGCTATTCTATCCACCCTCTGTTCGCATCTCAGCTAGGCGCTGATAACACGGCGGAGATGGAAGCAAGATGAAAACTCTATAAGGGAGTTATGAGCGCTCGCTTCACGCACGCTGCTGCCACAGAAACTGCGCTGCGCCAGTTGCGATCAGTGGAAAGCATGAACGTGGCGCCCTAGTGGCAAAGCAAAATATGGATTGTCAAAGGAAAGAAAAGCAAAACTATCGGTAACCGGATACGCTTGCCTATATTAGATGTCGGCAGCAGACAGCCTGAACTGGCCGCGCGTTCGGTGCGCTGTTCACACTTCATTCGGCGCGGATAGTTCTTGTGCTTTGCTCTTACTCTACTCCTCCTGTGCGTCTCATGACGAGAAAGTATAGCTCTGAATGAGTCTATTGTGGAGACTACCTTTCGAAGCACAAGAAGCTTAAAGGAGTACTGACACGAATTTTTAAAAAATTAGGATTGTTCCTCTAAATAAAAATACTGGTGTCGAGAAACCTAAAACGACTATTGTGGTGCCTGGGAATGCATCCTATATATTTTAATTAGCGCCACCTTAAAAAGACACTTTCGGTTTCGATATCGAGGGGGTGGCTTCTCAGTGCCGTTTCATAGCAGTGCGACGTCACAGAGATACAGAAAATCGCGACGTACTAGCGGGAAATCCGTCATCTGCTCGTGGTGCAATAGACAACGATGAGTGAATTGTCGTCCAGGGACCCTGACAGTGATTTCTACGATTCCGGCTGCATTCAGGACGCAGAACTCGCGAACTCGAAGGAACTGTCTTGACTCGTCGGGATAATGTGCTTGCAGTGTGGCTGGCTTGCAAATGCTCAGCGACGAAGACTTCAAAGTCAAATTAAAATATTTTATAGGTGATCTCCGACTCCAGTGTGTGGACAGCGTGGACACTGCATACCAACGAAGCAAAAAAATGTCCCTTTTGCGATTTCTCAAAATCGTGTCAGTACTCCTTTAATTATTGCAAAGAAGCCAAAATTTCGCAGAGTTACCGACCTGGACATAATTGCTTTGAAGGAACGTTTAACGTCCGAAAGATCAGTGACTGTCAGTGAGACGGACTACTTGTGCTACGCGTGCTTTTGCTACCACTGCAATGAAAGATCTTTACGGAACGCACAGTATAACGATGACATTCTTATGCCCCTTGAAAAAGAAATCGACGCAATTAACCAGATCACTGCGACTACCGGTGCACGTGCGTTCAAGTCACCCGAGAGGTGTTGCTGTTTCAAACTCAATCGGTCTGAGGACGCGAAAACGAGCTCTCACTGCGCCGTCTCTTACAACGAGCATATCGGGTGCGCGCGCGCCTGATCGGTAGCCCCGCGCTCGTGGCCGCTGCAGTGACCAAATATTTTCAAAATTAACGTCTTCAGTGCCTGCGACACCTTTGTAGGTACCTGCTGGCCTTTTAATAAAAAGAAATTCAATCCTGTCTGCATTTTATACACTTGCTGGGCAAGAAGTCGGAATTGTCCATCTTTGCCTAACGGTCTCATTGGAGGGGCCGTAACTATTAGTGAAACGACATTATGCAACATGTTTTTAATGATTGTGAAAGCTGATGTGGAGGAGAATAAGTGGACAAAGTTTAAGAAATTTAAAAAATGGGTTTTTTTTTTAATTGTCGTCAGAAGTTTCCATTGTTCGGTGTTTTCTTGAACTTAGCCCGATCATATCTCTTTACTAAAAAGTTATATAAATACAAGATTCGGCAGTTTGGTAGATAAGCATGCGAAGAACTTAATGCGGAATTTTTGTCGCTCTGCTACAATTCTTTTTTGAGATAAAGACCTTCAAAGTAAAGAAAATTTTGCCAATTGGGCCATTTTTGAGGTTTTTTATAAAAACATATACACTACACATAAAAACTAAATATACCTGAGCAGAAGCAAAAACATGCATATATTTAGGTAAATAAATTTCAGCTACCTAACTTCAATATATTTTGTGCAATTCATAACGAAAGTTGGCCAAAACAGCAGAGCGGATGAGCGCTCCACTCCACCTCTTCGTCATTATTGATTTCCTGTGCTGCGAAAAAATTTTTGGCGGCAAAAAAAATTGCGGATCTCTTCTGTCCACTCATCAGGCAATAATATATAAAATTTTGAAATAAATTTGAGAGGTCGACCAGCCATCGTTTGTTCGATCTTACGTGGAATCACCCAGTTATCACCGGTTAGCCATTTTATTTGTAACATGGTTTTCCTTCCGCATCACAACGAAAGGTAGGAATGAAAGAAGGGGAACTTGAGGGCTCGTTTTTCTTTGTTAGGCACAACCTTAGGGATAACTAACAGACAATAAACCAAAGGAAACCCTACACTTTCCTTTGGTTTATTGTCGGTTAGTTCTCACTAAGGTTATGTCTAACAACGAAACGCAGGGCTATACATGAGAAGTACTGCGCAACCAAGGAATCACCCTTCGCGTAAACATCATAAATTCCTCTTGACTGGACTCTATAGAGTAGTCGAGCACGTTACAAGTACGAAATCATCTTCGAGTGGGTGGTTACCAATTCGGAACATAAACGCGAAGTAAAACGGCCTGTATATAGAAGACGACGCACTGCGTCACCTCGCACCCAACCGTAATAACACGCCCACTCTGATCCGTCGTACATGCCGCGTTATTTGCCTTCACGTTCACCACGCCTGGTCTTTGTGACGGAGAGAGATCTCGCTGAGCAAACATAACCAGCGCCCTTCATGCGAGGGATTCCCTGCGTGCTCGCTGAGAACACGTTCGAATTTATTCCCGCGGGGACTGCATAGTCGCTATCGGCAGGAAACAGGCGCCCCTATTTTTTCGCGAACGCTTCTAACCACAGAACGCAAGATCGTACAAGGAGTACACAAAAGCATGAATCGAAACAAGCGCAAGCCTGACGTTTTCGCGACGAGGGAATCTTTGAAGTGCCCACGGCAGTGACAACTGAGAAAGAAGATGAATACGCTCAGCTCCAAGGCCGGGATTAGTGAAAGCGTGGAGGGGAGAGGATGCGTCACAAGGTTGGGGGAGGAGAAGGGGAGTGGGGGGAGTTGTGTGTGAAAAGACATCGCTCTTGTCACGTCATTCGAAAAGCGTTAGATGGAGGGGAGGGTGAGATTAGAGTGAAGAGGGAAAGCCGCCATTTCTGCACCCCTTGTTGGGAGCACGCCTTCATGCGTGGCGTAAGAAACAAGGCAGAGGGCAACAGATCCATCTTGTAACTCCCTTCGAATCCGAATTGAAGCGCCGCCTAGCGGCCTTAATCAAAGGAAAGAGGAGAGGAGGGCTCGTCAAGAGGGGAGAGAGCAGGGGGATCAGAAGACATATTGAAGAAACTTGGCGCAAATTGGCATTCCCTCACTCACGCACTCATTCACACACGCATACACGGAAGAGCACGCCACCCACAAACAGCGCGATGTAAAGACACATATTTTTTTTTGGTCAAAGAGCTTCAATTCCTTCCCTTTACATCTTCCCTGAACCACTAGCTTCTTTGGATCGCGGTTGTTGTTACGCCATTCAAACAGCGTTGCACACAGGAATTAAGCGTGAATGAAGAAACGAGGGAGAGGGGCAAAATATCCCTTTTGTAACACGCTTCAAACGAGAACCAAAGCGCCGCCTAGCGGCCGGCGCCGCGGGCGCCAAGGCAACGACAGTTGCGTATATAGCTTAAAAGATTATCCCATACGCGCAAACAATTCTCGAGCGCTGGTAATCAGCTTGCGAACAGCACGCGCCTGCCTATAGCTCCTACGGGCCTTACTCTCGCCTCACGGCGCCGTGGTGATTTCGTTTACCCTAGTTTTCGTTTCCACATGCGGTTCCAGCACATCGTTCGGCGGCGCTGTGCGGGGCGTGAGAATTCGGGGAACGGCTGCGGGCCTTTGATTAGCATAGATGTGTGAATGGTGGAATGGAAGGAAGCAGGCTGGAGAGAGGGAGCGAGACGAAGAGAGAGAGAGACTTGCGGACAGCCGATCTCTGAAGAAATGAACTTCTTGCGCCCTCTGAAAGGCGTTCCAAGGAACTCTGAATGACAGTAGATTAGATAGGCTGAAGAACGGTGGCGCAAGCTGGCGTGTCAGTAAAATGTCTTAAAATGCCAAGCGTTTGTCTGGCGAACGAAGTACAATTTGACGCAATCTATCCTCTTCGACTATATGTACTTCTCGTATTTGACGCAACAGTGGGCATATCATAAAGCAAGAAAGGGGTGCAAGAACACCGACACAAAAGGAAGGGAATGAGACAACACAAACGCCGTGTTTTCTCTTGTGCCCGTGCTTTCAAATCTTAACTTCTTTACGGTGAGTCCTCACCAACTACTACCTCAGCCTTTTCGCGTTCTGAACAGTGAGTATTTTCCGTTGCATGTGTGCCTATGTGCCGTAAGCAGTCCATAATATCTAGGTTTCACTGCAAACAAAAAAAGACGGAAGTTCAGGGCAAGATGGAAGCTTTACGAATTTTTTATGGCTTTCACGGCGACACCCATATGCATGTGCGCATATGTGCGCAGTGCATGTGCACACGTCAATTAGTGTGAGTGAGTGAGTGAGTGAGTGAGTGAGTGAGTGAGTGAGTGAGTGAGTGAGTGAGTGAGTGAGTGAGTGAGTGAGTGAGTGAGTGAGTGAGTGAGTGAGTGAGTGAGTGAGTGAGTGAGTGAGTGAGTGAGCGAGTGAGCGTGTGTCTGTGTGTATTCGGTTATGACGTAACTCTTCCTCACATGTCGGTCGTACCGAAACGGCTGAAGGTGACGAAAAGAAGCAATGCTACACGCATTTCAAACGTATCGCAAACGGAACCTAATACAATAACTTCTTTGTTACCGACTCTGTCACTCACACTCGATCTCAACATTGTTAACGTACTGAGAGAAACAACATATTATGATACAGAATTCCATCGGCTGCTACACTGTGTAACGAATAACACTGAGAGCCAGCCACCCCGACACTTCTATTCTCCTCTCACCTCACTTTACCCTTATCTGCTCGTACGACATCCTCAATCCTCACAATATTTCGCTATCTTGTTTTTTGGCCAGGTATAGCATATTTCTACTATAATGTTCGATAACTATGATAATATCGAGAAGAACACAAGGAGCATTGCTGTAACGGAACCTTGGGCGAATTGGTTCATACTTATGAAAGATGAAACAGCGCAGAAAAGGCAGAACACACAGACACATAAACAAAGCGCTGTATCTGCGCGCCTTTCTTTGCGTTCAGTCTTTTTTACACTGCTTTATCCTTCCTAAGAACAAACGACATCCACTGAATGGGATGATATGATGGTCAATATCGTCCTCACAGACAATTTTGGATAAGAGCGCGACAGTGATATTGCGGATTCCTAAAGCGTGGTGCTCCGCTTTGGGAGGAAGGTAGCGGTTCTCGTAGGAAAGACCGGTAATAAAGGATTCCTGGTTCTGGGTCATGAGGGCTCCAGGCTGCGTGAGGAATGGAGGGGAGGTGGAGGTAGTAGTAATAGAGATTGTTCTAACTTAAGCCTGGGTTCATCGGAACAGTTGCTACAGTAACGACAGAAGATTTCCCTGTGGATCCTTTTTCTTTCTCTCTTCCTTTCATGTTTATCTGTACCGTGACAACTGAGAGTTATTGAGAAACTTCGCCAGAGATTTCTTTATCTTTTTAAGGGTTTTTGCTCACCGAGAGCTAGAGCAAAGCGACAAAAGTTCATGAAGACGTAGAAATGTTTCGTCAGTTTCAGAGCTCCGTGATACCCCGGAGAGAGTCAGCGATTTCAGATGAATATTTATTGCTTAGATATTTATCATATCGATAACAGGTACAATTTCCTCAGGTCTGCTTTATAGTATATATATTCCACATGCCCACAGTGCATCATATTTCTTTTAGTTTGAACAGACCTTTTCTTCAACTCACTTTTGATAAATAGGCAAATTGATATTAACCTTATGAACACCACGGTGGCTTAAAGGCTAAGGTGATGAGCTCGAGGACGCAGGTTCGATTGCCAGACGCGGCGGCCACAATTTGATTAGGATCAAAATGGACAACACCCGCGTATAGAAAATGATTTTTTCTCGTATAAGTAAATTACTCCTTCACGATAAAAAAACACCACAGTTTCCACCACGCGAGAAGACTCTTGGTAAGCGAGAAAACGCGCAAAAAGAAAATGCGAGAGGCGGCGCCACCTTGAAGCTCCCGCACCAGTTGCCGTGACGTCATAGATTTGCACAGCGTCTACGTAGGGCCTATGTGGTTCCTAATCGGTAAGAATCAAGTGCGTTATCATTCAAGGGGGCCAGAGACTTCGCGTACCAAGTTTCAAGAAATTTCATTGAGCCAATGCGGCCAAATTGGAAAAAAAAAACACTACGAAATCCGTGACATCACCATCAGAGATTTTGGGGGGACATTTAGAGGCGACACATTTGACATTAATTTTCTCACCTATAATGACAATATCTGGGGTTTTACGTCCCAATACCAAGATATGATTATGAGAGACGCCGTAGCGGAGAGCTCCGAAAATTTCGACCACCTGGGGTTCTTCAACGTGCACCTAAATCTAAGTACACGGTACTCAAACATTTTCTCCTCCATCGAAAATGCAGCCGCCGCGGCCGGGATTCGATCCCGCGACCTTCGGGTCAGCAGTCGAGCGCCATAACCACTAGATCACCGTGGCGGAGCGGGATATTATTCGAAATAAATGCACCTTCAAACGGAGGATGTGTTATTCAATTCTGACCGCTCATAAGTAACGAAACAGAAAATTCAGAAAATAGATACTGTGGGCAAGTCCAGGCGTTTAGTCAGAACGCTTTATTCTTTTACAGCAGGCCAGCCTCAGTTGCAGTTCTAAGAACAGCCATGATCACTGGACACACGACAACCTATACCACGAGACACTGATTCAATACACCACACTGCAGACACACACAAAGAAGTCAAGCACGCGACCTTCGGGTCAGCAGTTGCGTGCCATTACGGCTGGACCACCGTGGCGGGGCTAACTTTCTCAACTATAAATAACCCTATTGTGGCAAAATTAACGACGCTATAGTTCTAAGAGTATAATTTATCACTCTAAACTAACTTATTGTTCCAATTTAGCGTCCCTTTAAGGCACAAGTTAAGAAACCCAAGACAGTGAAAAGTCCGCCAGTAAACAAGCGGTCTTCCACTTAACCTCTCTGCCCTTCGGCATTATATTTCCCTCTCTCTCTCTCTTTATCAGTACAAAATTGCACGCACCACCTGGCCCAAGCCAGAACTCTGTTTACGTAAAATGGCGTCTCGCTATGTCCCAGGGGTGCCTTGAAGCTGTATTTGCGGAAAATCTAGCACGCCGCAAGTATGAGCCCGACACGCTGTCTGAGTGCTGAGGTCACTGGTAGCGCACAGGGAGGTATATATAGAGAGCCACGGAATCCTGCTTTTATTTGTCACTCTCGGGCGCCTGCTTTAGAGCCATCGTTTATCAAAAAACGCCGCCAGCAACAGCTCCGTGATCTTCCTCACGAGTTCTGTGCAGCGCAGTGAACGCTAGAGGCTGCACCAGCCTCCATCGAAACGACCATGAAGAAGGCGCTCCTCAGTGCTTGCCATTAATTGCCCTTTGTGTAAGGCGGACTGACGCTGCGCTCGAACCTTGTTGGAAGACGACTAAATAGCGATGGTAGGAGTATACTGACACGAATTTTAGAATTCTCGCATTGTTGCTCCCATTAAAATGACTAGTGACGATAACACTAAAAAGGAGTATCGTGATGCCTCGGATCGCATTTGATACATTTTTTTATGCCGCCGCTTTAATAAGCTACTTTTGGTTTCGATATCGAGGAACGCAGTGCCACAGCGATGTTTAAGCACAGTGCGACGTACGTCACACCGTGTTTACACGCTGGCCTGAATTCGACGAAACATAGTTTGTACAGACGCATTATGGAAACATTAGCTGCGTAAACCGAGTGGTGGATTCCTTCGTACCCTGCAGTACACAGTTGCCCTCGTTACCAATTTACCAACGTGAGCTACAGCGTTCTCAGCACTGCACCGAACTTGTCAGGTACCGCCAACGCATTCGTTGTGTCAATATATGATACTAATGGGGTGATCGCGTTCGGCAGCTTGGAATCGGCAAACACTGCGACAAGACAAGTAACCCAATAAGTCGATTACTCAGCACGTGTATTCATGTGACACGCTTCGCAAAACTGTTCAGCTCTTGAATCATCGCATGGTATAGAGTTCTTGAATCTCGTATGTATAAAAAAGTATGATGATGACGTCCCATGGTGACGTCATCATACCTTTATCTCTGATGACGTGACTTCTTCGCATCCTTCTTGTTGACACCTGCGGTCAATTTTCCCGTTTGATGTGGCGCCTTGGGCTTGCGCCTTAAAACACTTTGGAGCTGTCGTATTGAAAGGAGCCCAGCTCTTCACGGAAGCATGTGAATGTAGATTCGGCGCATTTCAATAGTCGTTCGCATCTCTCGAGCCACAAAGGAATTCTCTTGAAGCGTGGCGCCTATCAGTGCTGGGTGGGGGTAAACATTTGCCTAGCGACGGTTCGCGTTCAGTGGCTCCTCGAGAGGCTTTATATTCGGGTTTAACCTTTACGAAAGTCTCGTCGCACTGAGATAACTGCTGGAATTCTCACCATTGTAGTTTTGCAGGTGAAGTTTCGTGCTGCTTAGCTGGAGGGCACGGTACGATTCCAGGCCATGGCGACCGCATTTCGATCGAGGCGGAATGCAAGCACACCCGGGACATAGATTTAGGCTCATGTTAAAGGGACGCTAAAATTAAAAAAAAATTCAAAGGGCCCCTTATGCATTCGATTAAGACGACACGAAGGCGAAAGCCTTCTTTTTTTTTTCTTCTCAGTAGATGTATTGATCCTCCCCCGCCCCCTTGCGAAAGCTTTCGGCACCCCTAATGTGATTTTGCGCTGCCTACAAGCTCCGGACTCGAAGCACAACTATGGGCAGTCCAACGGGCCCGCGACGCAGCAGAGAGACTTGGTCTTTCTGTTCCGACGTGGGAGCGGCCCGCAACGTGCTAGGGCGCGTTCCGAGGGACCGAAATAAAGTTTATTCATCCATCCATCCATCCATCCAGGATCGGAGGCATTGCAAGCTTTCCGCACCTCTCAGCAGAACTTGTTGGTACATACATTCGAGAAAAACCTAGGCGCCTAAGCACCACCAGCAGTCAAAACCGCGGAGGCAGTGCAAAACTTCACCTTGCTTATCGCTGCCTACGTGACCGGCCCACTTTTGAAAAAGCGACGATGGCATGTGATGACGTCATCACGATGACGTCACGTTATCTGACGTAACAATGACGTCATAGCAACGACACAATGACGTCACAAATTTTGAAGATATGTGACGTCGTGTTACGTCATGTGGTGACGTCATTCCGTGATGATGATGTCTGGCATCACTCGTGATGACGCCGCCGACGGTCAATTTTCGCGTTTGATGAGACATCTAAGGATTTCGCCTTAAAAGTCACAGTTTTGCCGGAATGAATGCGATAGGAACCAAATGGAATGTTATACGAAGTACGGCTCTCAGGTCACTCCTTTTAGCATGCGACCTGGCGCAAGGAAACGCTAGCGCTGCAGCGAGCGAAGCGGCCTTCGTGCTATCTATTGCTTCAACGCCCACTTTGCGACGAAAGCACAACATTTGCAAAGGTATGAGTCGTCTGCTGATACCTGCAAAGCTACGGCGCGCGCGAGTGCTGGACACCAAGCCCGGCAGGTCAAACTCCGCGGTTCCCGCCGGAGCCACGAAGCAGCCCCTCCCGGACCCCTTCACGCGCTTTTCGCGGAACGTAGAAGGCCGGCGCATCTGGTCTTTGCTTGAGCCGCGGTCGTCGGCAGCCGCCCCTCTCCCCACGCTTTCACTCGCACACAGCACATACGACGCGCGTGGCGATGTTATCAATTGAGACCGGATTTTATACAAACGCCTATTTTGTTCCTTACGCTCCTGTCGCCCCACTTTTATATATGAGCATAAATTCGAGGTTAAGAAGGAATTGTAAGATGTTTTAACGCAACAGCGTTCAAGAGCTCGTTTCGCAGAAATCCCGCTGTCGACGTCGGCGTCGTTGGTTGTGAGCGAAAGATCATCACTTTTTCCGCGACTGAAAAATCGAGAAAGATGCAAATAAAATAAATAAAAAACTTCGATTCGAGTGAGAATCGAACCAAGGCCATTAGCGTGACAAGCAGGTGTTGCACCACAGAGCCGCATTCTGTTTTTTTTTTTTTTTTGGAACGGCTTCGAAAAACGCCAGGCCTGCGCTGAAACCGCAGCACAGTCACAGCGAAAGCTGGAAGAGCGGCGTTTCTAGAGCCCGTGAAGCTCTCTTGGGGCTACAATACAAGTACACTAGAAAGGTACCCACTACGCCATAAATCACAATTTTTGTGAAGTTGGGAAGCACCTACTAAGCCAATATTCGTCATTCTGCGGAGAAGCGAGGCACCAGCTACACGTCTGTAAGGCATTATGTGCACTTTGTTGACGCGACGACTGATGACGATGAAGAATTATGGCTCAGCCCTTTGTAGCGGGTTGGAATCTTTAAACAGCCCACCAGTTAGGTAATTTGCATTGGGTGACGCCCGGTCGCTATTTCCCTCCCCGTCATGCTGTATAACATACGTTGACGTGGGAGAGAGACGGGGGGGGGGGGAGGGGGGCGAAGAACTTTACTGAGACCCCGAGGAAATGAATCATGTGCTTATGGGCCTTGGCAACCAAAACAAGTGCACTTGCGAGGAACCCACTACGCTATAAATCATTGTAATTTTACTGAGACCCCGAGGAAGTGGATCATGCGCTTATGGGCTTCCTTGGCAACCAATACAAGTGCTCTTGCGAGGAACCCACTACGCTATAAATCGTTGTAATTTTTGAGAAGTAGGGCAACAGGCACTGTGCCATTTTTCGTCATTCTACGTAGAGCGTTGGTACCTGCTAAACCCATGTAAGGCATTATGCGCACTTTGTTGATGCTGTGCCTGATGACGATGAAGAATTATGGCAGAGTCCTCTGTAATGGGTTGGAAGCATTCAACAACCTACTCGTTGCGCAATTCGCATTGTGTGACGCCTGGTTACAGAATTCGCGTTGTGCGATGCTTGGTGCTTACTTTACTCTTCTACCACGCTATATTGCATATGCTAATGTGGTTCCTTCCCGACATGAAGCCTGTATAGGACCTTTTTGCAAAGCAGTTTCAAGCACCGGCATGGCTCAGAGGTTGAATACTGGGCTCCCACGCAGAGGGCCCAGGTTCGAACCTCGTTCCATCCTGGAATATTTTTCTATTTCGTTTTTTTTCTTATTTCGAGCGATACTGGTTACGGACACCGGCGGCGGCGGCGGCGGCGGACAACTACGGCGCCAAAAACGGCCGGTGAAATGATCTCATAACAGCTTTCGCTGTAAAAAAAAACACCATATGAATGTCATGAGTCTTTAACGCACGTAATATTGCGTGGCAGAAGCGTAAGATCACACCAGGCGTAAAAACATGTGGATTTCGCAACGAATGGGTGTTTTAAAAGCCCACCCATTACAAACGTTCAGATACATTTATTCATCCTCATTAGCAAAAGCATCAACAAAGTGAGCAACTGCGTAGGTTCGCGTGTTGCCTTACGTACGCACAGTGGGCCCTTCGCGCATTCGCAAATGGAATATTAATGGCGTAGTGGGCACTTAACTGTACTTGCAGTAGGCATTCTAGGATAGTTTGAAACGGCCAATGTTACGCGCACAGTCGTTCGTTTCGTTAAGGCACGGTAGAGGCATGCACCGAGAACCGAAGCCAGGCTAGCAATTGAGAAAGCCATGCGCACGAGGCCCAATTGCGCTATCGCGTTCTACTCTTGAAGGACAAGATCAAGCTTCTTCCAAGTTCTTTATAGTTCCTATAAATGCCTATATTAAAGTTTCTGCCTAAATCTCTTCAAATGCCTATATGTGCGTACTTTCAAAATCGGCGCCTATATACATGGACGCCATTTAGCCTCAAGTTTCGTTTCGAGTGCAATTTGAGACCGTTATTCATGTCACCGAGCCACATTGACAGTTCGAAACTTTATGACTCCAGCGTAGTCTTCAAGTTCAACCAACTCCCGGAAAACAACCGCTAGCAGCAGCGACTTGGGACGCGCCGGACAGCATACACCGCCGCGCTGACATGGCGCGAGTGGTTGGCGAATGCGAAACCGCAGATAGCCGTCAAGGGAAAGGAGAGTGAATAGCAGAAAAAGAAGGGAAACTGCGATGTTCACGTTTCGTTTGTAATTCACACTTTAAAGTTATGACCACCAGGGGAGAAATTGGCTCTACGTGATTCGACCCGGCGAGTACAAGGCATCCCTCTCTTCTGGTCTGAGCAGTCGAGCTATCTACTCCTGCTTTCCCTTCTCAGTCATGACGAAGAGAAAGACACTCAGGAGTGTCTTGAATCGACAGTGGACACTTGACTCGCTATGCTAAAGAATAAACGGAGAGACCGTGTTCTGCGAACCGTGTGGTACAGCGGACACTTGCACGGCTATGTTCAACTGCTGGCGCCTTTGCCATCAAAAACAATGACATTTCTTGCTTTCCTGTCGTAGATAAACGTCGCACACATCTTCGTTTGAAATATTTGCGTTTATATAAAAATTCATTCTGCCTATCTTTACGACGTTGGAGGCCTAAAACGTTGCTTTGCCTGCCTATTTCTGGCGCCTAAAACGTGATTTTTTTAGTGCCTAAATATCAGGCCTTTAGTTATCAGTTTGGACTTGATACGGAACATGACGGCGACGCCGACACCGAAGGCATCGGTAATAATGCGTCTGAAGTGTTTATATAATTACTGTCGCAATAAAAACTGCAGTGCTCGTTTAATGAGTAACGAGAGCCTCGTTATTTTTCAAAGTCAGTTGTCTCGTTCAGCAAACGCTACTTCGGCTTCGTCTGAAAACTTGGCGTCGTCCTAAACGCAGGACAAGTAGTTGGGGCCGCAAACTGTAACGTTTGAAGGGCGTTAACTTCCTCGGGCACATTGCCTGAACTGTCAACTTCTCAGCGTTCAGCGCAGCCCCAGTGACAGCTCGCAGCTTTGAACTTCTAAGACAGCGCAATGCTCTTTTTGAAGGAATCGACTAACGCGAAATCGCAGCGTCAGAAACAAGAACGAAAGGAAGAAAACAATCAGTAGGGTTTCATTTCTGCCTCGATCTAACAGTTCGAAAAGTTTCGACTTTATCGGCCGAGTTGGACTCATTCCAATTTTCTGTTATCTGGATTGTCGATATGTCATCGGTTCTTGGTGGCAAGCTGAAATGCTCATTCTCGGCTCAAAACTTTTCCCCATGTTGTGTTTGCAGTAGAGGATGAAATGGAAGTTGATGTGGCCATTGCAAAAATAATAAATAAAGAAATAAAGCCGTACGATATCCAGCGAATGGCGTTGATTTAGAAACATGGCCTTCATATGAAATAAAGTCTCTTTTGTTAAGTACGCCATCTGACGTTTCTAGGTTGAACTTTCATGTTTTCAATGTTGCGAGGCGTTCAACAAATAACGGAAAGAAAAGTTGTGCGATTGTTAGCCCGTCGAAGTAGTCAGACTCTACGGGTTTTCCCGGCTTGGCAGTCATACGAGTCATGAGGCGAAATCTTAGAGGAAAGTAAATATTGATTTCAATGAGAACTTGAACGGCAAGCTAGAGCTGCCGTGGTTGTAATAGAGGTCAGACATGAGCTGCAAGTGTGGACTGGACTTCTATGGTGATATTGGAAAAAAGTCGCACATACATACATACATACATACATACATACATACATACATACATACATACATACATACATACATACATACATACATACATACATACATACATACATACATACATACATACATACATACATACATACATACATACATACATACATACATACACTGAAGCATATTTTTGGGAAATTTAGGTACACTGTACATAAAAGAAATTGCTCACTGTATAAGACTGAAACTGCACCCGTTCAGTACTGTTCAGCGTATCGCCCATCACTAGCGTAAAAGCACATAGGTATGTTTGCCACAGTGCCATTACACAAAAAGCGATGAATATTTAGCAGTTAACTTTTAACGCGAAAGTGTTTTATGACGCAGCCCACCAAGACTTTAGTGAGGTATTTCCGTCACGGAAATGACATCGAAAAAATGCACACGAACAGGTGGCAAAGAAAAACTTAAAAGAAAAAGATCCATCAACGGGAGTCGAACGCACGACCTCTCGGTCCGCGACAACAGATGTTGGGCACGCTATCCACAGCGCCATGGTCACAAACTAATTTTGTCACGTGCTGTTTTTATCCTTCCTGGTAACATTGTGTCTTGCGAGAAAATGGTGCCTGCAGAAGGAATATTACGTGCAGGACATACCGGCCACCCTATCGCGTAACAAGCGCCGCTGTCTCGCAAAAAGACGACAGTCGTGCCATCGGCATATCGCGAGAAAAAAAAGAGGGGCCCCAACTTCCTAACTCCATTTTGGTGCCAGTTATCTGATCGAAGAAGTTACCTTCATAAAGTCATATATAAATGGCGAAAATATAAAAAAGATATATCAATAAACCGCAAGGAAAAGAAAGAGTCCCCAGAAAAGATCCGCGCCGTATCCCATCCATCCTGCGAACATTGCAAGGCACTGCTTCCAGACGATGATGACAGGCCAGACGTATATGAAAGGAATTGTCGGCTTAACGTATTCGAGGCGCCGACTGTGGAAACCGGTTACTTGCGTTCTTCGTGTAATGTCACATTCACACATTCGCGTCCTTTCCAACGTTGTCAGTCACTCGGAGCACGAAGCTATCTTTTCATGGGCCTGCCATGTCACGCACTTGACATGTTCCGAAGGTCAGCGATGTCACCGAAGCAAATAAGAGGAGTCAGTAGTTAATTTCAGTCAGTAGTAATGTTAGAATAAGTTGCGCGTACCTGACTACTTCTAGCTTGTGCAAGACTGACAGGAGAACGTCAAGTTAGTCTTTCTTTGTTTCTTTCTATGTTTTCTTTCTTTTATCAAAGATAGACCAAGAACTCACGCGCGCACTGTAATCGACTACTGGAATAATCATTTTCTTGCCTTCCGCCACTTCTTCATATTCTCAAAAATTGTTAAATTTGTTTGTATCTGCTTTGTTTATGTTTTAACTCACCCTCCTTTATTATGCACAAGGTTTGCAGTATTGAGTGAAGAAAGAAAGAAAGAAAGAAAGAAAGAAAGAAAGAAAGAAAGAAAGAAAGAAAGAAAGAAGGAAAGAAAGGAAGAAAGAAAGAAGAAAGAAAGAAAGAAAGAAAGAAAGAAAGAAAGAAAGAAAGAAAGAAAGAAAGAAAGAAAGAAAGAAAGAAAGAAAGAAAGAAAGAAAGAAAGAAAGAAAGAAAGAAAGAAAGAAAGAAAGAAAGAAAGAAAGAAGTGACATATCTTACGGAGCCTATTTTTTGTCAAGTAACATATGTTAGGTAGAGCCATCTGAATTGTCATTGTAAGTATTTAACTTCACTATATTTGCTGGTGCGTGGGTTACCACGGTATCTATAACGTTTACCGTATCAAGGCAAACATGTCTTCTCAATGTAACAGGTTGGGTGTCGACGTAATTGTTGAAAAACCTGTTAACTTATTCCCAACTTCCGAAACTCCATAGTGCGTTGAGCGTCTCGCTGGTGACGAATAACTCCAGATAAACACCCGCCACGGTGGTCTAATGGTTATGGCGCTCGACAGCTGACCCGAATGTCGCGGGATTGAATTCCGGCCGCAGCGGCTGTATTTTCGATGAAGGTGAAAATGCTTGAGGCCCGTGTACTTAGATTTAGGTGCACGTTAAGGAACCCCAGGTGGTCTAAGTTTCCTTAGACATCCACTATCGTACCTTGTAATCATATCGTGGTTTTGAGGCGTTAAACGCCAACAAATTTTAACTCCAGATAAACTGTGACGTCAGGTTAACGTTCGCTTTATCCTTCAGTGTAACAGCACACCACAACAAAACAGGTGGGCTGAAAGTGCGGTTGTTTTGTTGTCGTGCGCTGTAACACTGATGCATGCACCGATACCAACTCGCCCAAGCTGGCGTTTTATGACCGCTTACCGCTAAAATGGACTTACAATGGGTAGGTAATGAACCCGCAACCTCGATGTCACCAGCGCGAAGCCATACAATGCCGAACTATACCACAGCTCAATATTTGACAATACAAACGGATTTGTGCTAGATAGCAGGCGGTGACCAACTAAAACCAATGCCTAAAATTTTCTAACATTTTTCACCGATCTTTCTTTTAACACGAAAGTGTTTTATGCCGGGGTCCACCAAGACTTCAGTGACGTATTGTCGTCACGGAAATGACGTCGAACAACTTTACACGATCAGATGGCAAAGAAAAGAAGTTCCGTCAACGGGCATCGAATCCACGACCGCTCGGTCCGCAGCAACAGATGCCGGGCACGCTATCCACTGCGCCACGGTAACAGACTCTAGAGGCTTTAGAAACGCGCTTTTTATATCTACCACTGCCCCGGTCGGCGGTGTGGTGTTGCCCTCTGGGAGTGGCAAAGTAATTCGTCATTACTGTGGCCTCCGCGATTAACACCTGCAACGCGTTAGAAGGTCACCTTAACACCTGCAATAGAAGGTAAATTTTGTCAATGCCTTAACACACTGCGAGGCGGCGATCTTAGCCCAAGCGTCGTAAAAGCGTCGGCCTCGCTCATAGCATCACGCTAATCCAAACCAAAAAAATCACAGCATATTCACGGAGTGAATGATGATGAGTGGGCGAAGCTGCGGAGGTTCATCGGTAAACCATGAATCTTCCGTGAATTCTGCCTAGTACATCATCACCGACGTGAGATCGGGCGCGTTTATACTAAAGGTTCGATGAGTTATGACGACTTGCAGCTTACTTTAATTTTACATGTACGCTGGGAATTTTCATTGTTTAGAAAACCATTGCTTTAGAAAACATCTGGCGTCTTTCGTTAAGCAGCTGGCGTCTTTTCGTTTTGGTTTAGAAACATCTGGCGTTCTTTCGTTTTGCTTTTACAAAACATCTGGCGTCTTTCGTTGGTTTATTTCATCAATCAACGGCGTTTTGAACAAAATTTTTATTGTTTAATCACGCACAGGAGAAATCTCACCAGGCAATACCTTGGAGGTAAACAATGGCTGCTAATGGGAATGAGAGACAGAAGTCGGCTTTTAGCTAACACTTACACTTCTACTTCTACTAACGTTTCCTACTGGAACATGCCAATGGCTGCTAATGGGGAATGAGAGACAGAAGAATTCGGCTTTTAGTTAACGCGCACGCTGCGAATTTTTTATCGTTCAACAACGCACAGGAAAAATCTCCCACCGGCACCACCTCGGAGGTCAAAGCGTAAGACTGGTTACGCACTACGACTACTACGATTACGACTACGAGGGACAAGCGGGTGCCGCCTTAAGGAGCTGCGCCCCTAAAATAGCTCTGCGACGCACCCCTGCCTCACCTGACTGTTACACCGCGTTCCCCGCTCACGCGCTCACCCCGAGAAAAATCGCGGCCGGGGGGACGGTACGACGCGCTTTGCGTTTCCCTCTAGTCCGGCCGTGGTGTTCAATCGCACTTTAAAGGGCCCCTCACCAGGTGACCTAACGAATTCTAGTTAGACATTGCAAGTTGTTGCGAGCCCAATAAAGAGCATTTTGCCACAAGAATTTTTCTAATCGGTCAGTTAGAAGCTGAGAAAAACAATAATTTGTAGCGGCGCGAAACCATGAAGCGAGGAGTCGAGCTGCAAACCCTTGCCGCTCGCCCCGTGTAGCCTTCGCAAGTCAAATCCCTTCCCTGCCCTCTTCGGCACGCGAGCAGAAGGATCACATAACGCATACGCATGAACACGTCATGCGCACAAAATGTCACGAGCGCATGACGTGCCCGAACCAGCCCGAGCCCCCGAGACGCGAGCGGTGTTGTGGCGGCGTTCTCTGCGCTTGAAAAAACGACGCTAGGGGGCCGGACGGAGCGAACGTGCTTCACATGAGCTCCTGCTTCAAACCTTCATCTTACCCGGAAAACTTCACCGCCACCGCAAATGAAGTACTCCATCGTCTTCTACTAATCAAGCACAATCGCTGGATAACCGGTTTTTAACCGTAAGTCCAGATTTACCGATAGTGTGCTTGTTTGAAGATCCGACGAGGAGAAGAACGCTGCTCTATAAGCCGAGGCGGCGTCGGGCCGTCGGCCCGGCGGAACGCTGCTCGAGCTTCTACGGAACGCGCGAGGATGGCTGATGACGACGCGGCTGCGTCGACCAGAGCCACGACTTCGATCGAAGAGAATCATCAAGGCGGAGAAAATGCTACGGGCGTCTCGCAACCGAAAACCCTTGACAACGGGGGATGGTTCACTGCAACATACCACAACTCAAGGCTGATTGCCGTTCCGGAGACCGGGGCCGAAGCGGTGGACAAATCAGCGTCGAACAACCCAAACAGAAGGGGATTCCTCTTCGGAAAGAAAAGCTACCTTCACTGCCGAAAACAGATTTCAAGGTCATCATTAGACCGAGGGATGGGCTCAACATCAGTCAACTGAGCACGCATCAGATGGCGCGCGCTATAACCAAAGCATGTGGTAACCCAGACATCTGCAACGAAGGCAACTTTCTTATACGGTTGCGCAACGGATCTAATATTGCCATAATCAGCACGCCAAGCATGGAGACTGCCAACGTTGTCCAGAGCGTTCCAAGTCTACGTTTTGGTGCAAAAGACTATGCAGTGACGGCTTACGTTGCAGCGCCGGACAACTCGTGCAAGGGTGTGATTCACGGACTGGACGCCGGGACCACGCCAACCGAATTACTAGCCCATCTTCGCGTACGTACCCAAGGAGTCAAAATACTTTATGCAAGAATGCTTGGGAAATCCCAAAGTGCACTCATTACCTTCGAGGGCAAGATCGTCCCCCGCTATGTTTACTACTACGGCGGCGAGACACGTTGCTTCCTCTATCGATCATCGCGGCAAGTTTGCTATATATGCTTCAAGCGTGGGCATAGGGCAGACGTATGCCCGACACCTGACGCCGTTGTCTGCTCGAATTGCACCGAGCCAGTCATTGAGGACGGACACACCTGCGAGCCCCGGTGTGCGCTATGCAAGGAAGCGCACCCCACGCGGGCAAAGGAGTGCAAGGAACGCCTCAGGAAACCGAGGAGCCCACGGGCGAGAACAAAAGAGCAGACAGACGCCGGAGCCCGAGGCACCGACGGACGCGGACGGACCCGGAAACGCTGGTTCAGCAGGGACTGCAGTTCTACATCCAGGTCCAGATCGGCATCAAGACCGAGGACAAGTTCGCGATCAGCGTCCAGGACCAGACAGGTTCCAGAAACCAAAAAGAATCAGCAGAAGAAGCCCATAACCAAGAAGGAAGACGACAGTACGGTGAGCAGGAAAGCGCCTCTTTTCTCTGCCTCTTCCGCTGCTCCAAAGAACACGAACACACAAACAGGTAACAATGGTAATGCGCAGCCTAACGACGAAGTTAAAGAGCTAAGGCAGACTATTCAGACACTCAGGGCAGAAAATGCCGAGCTTAGACAGAAACTGAACGATCTCATAGATGAGCTGAAGGCCTTGAGAACAGGACAGACTAACACAAACCCCCAAACAGACGCCACTATGTCAGCTAACGTAGGGCGGCAGGAATTCACAACTACCATGGCTGCCATGAACAATGCGCTAGCGAATCTAAGCAACCTCATCTCCAACATCCAGGATGAGGCGCGCAAGGACAGAGAACGACTAGTGCAATTGACGGGCATGAAATCTAGAGGCAAACCCTATAGTAGGCCATCAGTTGAGTATGGCGAGCAGCCGTAAATACTCGGTCAGGTTAGAAACCCTGGAAATATGGCAGTGGAACTGTCGTGGGATCCGCAGAAAGCAGGGGCTTCTTAATCAACACATCACTAATTGCACAACTCCACCAGACATAATCGCTCTCCAGGAAATCGGCTGCTCACCGACACTCACGGGCTACTCGGTCTATGAGGGGCTCGGTCAAAGTAAGGTCGCTACGCTGGTTGCCAAAGCGGTCACTGCAATCAGACATGACATCGACGTAACGGACATTGATCACATCCTCATTGAAATCATTACACAAAAAAGAACCCAAGAAAGCATCTTTCTCCTTAACATATACAGCCCGCCCAGCCAGCGGAAAGCCAACTTCAGCTACCTGCTGAGCAAGGCAGAACAAGCAGCAGGCAAGCAGGGTCTTGTCATACTGGGAGACTTTAATGCCTGGCACAAAAGCTGGGGTTATGACAGGGAAACTCCGAAAGGCAAGGCTCTAGCCAGAGAAGCTGATCGCAGAAGACTAAGCCTCATTACTGACCACACCCAACCAACGCGAGTGGGGAATAGTATCAACCGAGATTCGTGCCCGGACTTGGCGTTTGTTAAAGGGGTCAGGGAGGCACGATGGGAAAACGACGGTGAAACGCTTGGCAGTGACCACTGCATTTTGCGCATCCAGATCGAAACGCTCCCGATCAAGAAAAGACATGGCTTGGCTAGACTTACAGACTGGGAAGCCTTTAGAAAAACTAGGGCGGAGTCCGAAGACACAGAGATTGCGGACATTAGGAGCTGGGTCGCAGGAATCAAGGCGGACTGGCAAAGGCTAACCCGAGAGGTTGCGCTTACCACAAACACACCCGAGGTGGATAAGCATCTTCTACGCCTCTGGGATGCCCGCCGGGGCCTATTAAGAAGATGGAAGCGGCAGAAACACAACAGGAAACTCCGACTTAAAATCGCCGCGGTCACCAAGGAAGCCGAAGAGTATGCGACGGAGCTCTCAAGGCGCAACTGGGACCAAAAATGCAACGAGCTACAGGGTACACTAGGTTGGAAAAAGACATGGGCCTTGCTAAGGGCTCTCATAGACCCAACCAAGACCAAGACCGAAACCCGTAAGACGACCCAAAGGATCGCGCACCAATTTCAGGGCACAGACCGGGAAATGCTAGAAAACCTCAAGCTGCGCTATATTGGCGATGCAGCGGATACCGACTGCAGCTTGGCATACACTGGCGAAGCGAATCCCGCTCTAGACGAACCCATTACCACAGAAGAAGTCAGACATGCTATGATGTCGGCGACAAAGAACACCACGCCAGGCAGAGATGGCATCACCAACGCCATGATAAGGAACCTGGACGAAAACTCTATCAAAAGGTTTACGGAATTCGTCACGAACACTGGGAACAGGGTACCATCCCGAACGACTGGAAACATGCGGAATAGTGATGATTCCGAAATCAGGAAAGACTCCTAGCATGGAAAACCTGAGACCCATTTCACTGACCTCATGCTTGGGAAAAGTGTACGAGAGAATTGTGCTTCAGAGGTTGGAGACCCACCTGGAGGATAACAAACTCATGCCGCACACCATGTTTGGATTCCGAAAAGGCCTCTCAACACAAGACATCCTCCTGCAAATCAAGGAGGAGGTGCTTACTGCCGTCCCAAAGTACGGCGAAAACATATTGCTCGCGCTTGATCTTAAGGCAGCCTTTGACAATGTCAGTCACAAGGCTGTGCTAGAGGGGCTCAGCAAGTTAAGTTGCGGACAAAGAATACACAACTACGTCAAAGCTTTCCTCAGTAACAGAACCGCCACGATTGGTATAGGAGGCATCCGGACTGACACGTTCAACACGCCCAAAAAGGGAACACCACAAGGCTCTGTGATATCCCCTATGCTTTTTAACGTCGTTATGATCGGCTTAGCACGGCACCTCGAAAAAATTGAAGGACTCAGACATGCCATCTACGCAGACGATGTGACAATCTGGGTAACAAGGGGATCCTTAGGACAAAAACAAGACCTTCTGCAACGCGCCGCAGATACGGTCCACGACTACATCCGACAATGCGGACTTGACTGCTCCCCGGAGAAATCCGAGGTTCTCAGAGTCTACAGAAGAGGATACAATCTGCAAAACTCCATAGACATCTACATAGGGGGGAAGAAGATTCCGGAAGTATCCCAAATTAAGATCCTAGGCATGTGGATACAAAGTAACTGCCGTATAGACCACACCATCAGACAGCTCTCAAACACCACAGCGCAGATTACGAGGATGATCGCCAGAATCTCGAACAGAAGACGAGGTATGAAGGAGGAGGACACGTGTAGGCTTGTACAGGCTCTCGTGGTCAGTAGGATTGTATACAGTGCACCCTACCAAACACCGCTCCAACAGGAAAAGGAACAATTAGAGGCAATCCTTAGGAAAGCCTACAAATGCGCCCTCGGACTACCAGTCAACACCTCGACGGAAAAATTCCTTAAACTGGGCATAAACAACACAGTTCAAGAACACATCGAGGCGCACCTGCTTGCGCAGAAAATGAGACTCATGCTGACTCCAACGGGCAGGTACACGCTGCAGATACTGGGCATGAGGGATGCTTGCCGAGAAATTAACAATACAGAGAGTATACCGAAGGACATTCGCCAGATCATTGAGGTCAGCCCATTACCTAGAAACATGCATCCGAAAATACATAAGGCCAGAAGAAAGGCAAGATCAGAAGCACACGAAAGAAATTTCACAGGGAGAACAGATGTACTGTACGTTGACGCAACCACATACAGAGAACACTCCGGGGCGGTAGTGAGCGTTGTTGATCACCAGCTTAGGGAAGTCAATAGCGCTTCGATCAAAAGCAATAACATCCTCGAGGCTGAGGAAGTAGCGATCGCTCTCGCCATCACGCACCAGGGCAAAGAATCCACTGCGGAAATAGTTACGGACTCGCAAGAAGCGTGCAGACGATACAGCAGCGGGCGCG
This sequence comes from Rhipicephalus sanguineus, assembly GCF_013339695.2. Classification (NCBI taxonomy): domain Eukaryota; kingdom Metazoa; phylum Arthropoda; class Arachnida; order Ixodida; family Ixodidae; genus Rhipicephalus; species Rhipicephalus sanguineus. The sequence goes on along the minus strand of NC_051183.1, from coordinate 22,874,966 downwards.
TATCCACTGCTGCCATCCGCATACTCAAGGCGAGAAAAATCACCTTCTCGTGCTGCTCCATTACGTGGACACCAGGCCATGAAACTGTGACTGGGAACCAGCGTGCTGACGCCAACGCCCGAGCATACGCCAACCGGGGGGCGCACAACGACGGGGAACCAAACACAGTCACTAGACGCTATGGGGCAATTCTAGAACATCAAAGAGCCCTGAGGAGGATTTACCCTCCTCCCCACAAAGACCTCAGTAAAGAGCAGTCGGTTGCCTGGAGACAGCTGCAGACTAATACATACCCAAATCTCAGCCTACTTAACAAAATCTATCCGACTACATACGACAACAAATGCCCGCTATGCGGGGAACATGCAACACTTTATCATGTTACATGGGCCTGCCAACACTCAAAGGATGTGCCAATAAACAACACACCAACACCGGAGCAGTGGGAGGCTGCGCTGTCCTGCTCGAAGCCTGAAGAACAGCTCAAGCTGATCGACAGAGCGCGCAAGATGGCAAAGGCCACAGGGGCCCTGGACTGAGGGCTCCACCTTCGCCGGGAGAATTTCTTTGCACCAATAAAGTTTTTCATTCATTCATTCTCTGCGCTTCATCTCTGCAAGTTATGCCGAATGCGCCCTCGCCGATCACTTGGCTTTTAACCTGTTACTCAGCACGAAAGCTGCAACATTTGTACGGACGCGAGACTAGCGGTGTGCCGCATGAACATCTAGTTAGGCGCGGGAGGATAAATGAGCCTAATGAGCGCTGGAACGCGGTAGAAAATTAGTTTCTTTGCAAAGGGTGGCGTCTGCACGATGCCCAAAGCGCGAGAACATGAACGCGTGCGAAACGGAGGTAGATTAGTCTCGAATCTCGCTGCGATTCGCAGTAAAAATTAAAAAAGAAAACGCACACATTTCGTTTGTGTGTTTTATTATTGCTCTCAAATTTTATTCATCCATTCAAGCAACAAATTACACAAACTACACGTCGTGTCAAATAATTATCGCAGTGTCACGTGCTACTGTTGGCGACGTCAGAGCACAGCCGTCTACGTAGAGGAGCGACGTCACAGCACTACCATCTACGTAGGGCCATTCTCTCATGTACGTCATCCCCTCACTCTCTGGCGCGCGGATGCGAGAAGAAGGGAAAGCAGCGTTCAGCTTGAAATTTGACCCATTTTGCGCGGCGCGTAGCGTTGCAAATTTTGGCAGACGTAATCGTGAACGCCCAGTGCATGCATTGCGCTCGTTAGCTCAAAATTGCCAAACCTGGTGAGGGGCCCTTTAACATGCCGCGGGATGGCGGCCAAGTTCTGCGTCCAATATGCGACGCTCTTCTGGCTATCGCACCTCGTTCTCTGATTACGCTTTCACCGTTAACTACTACAGCTACCACAAGGTTTTGTGTAATCATTTAACATGGACGTTAGTCGTCGGTATGGAGATGTACCACCAATAATCAAGGTAAGTGCATCCACGTTAAACGGTGCTATAGCTGCCAGACATCAATATACATTCTGCAACCTCTCTTATATCAATGTACAGTAAACATTCCGTTACTTCTGTAAGGGCACGCTTTACTTTCGTGTTATTCCTATTCCTATGGCGGAGGCATCAACCATCTTTTTTCCTTTACAGCCGTGTGCTTCGTTTCCGGGAAGCAAATTTTAGTTGGCTCAAAATTTTCTTCTGACAAATATCATGTTATTTCAAGTTGAAGAATACTAAGGTATCATAGTCGTTAGCTTTGCAAAATGTGTACTATGCCAGTTTCCGATAAGGGGCGGTGCATGGCAGACAGGCTTGGAATGAAATGACCGCAATTAAACTAGTTGCGCGCTAGTTATAAATGTAATTGATTATTCAAATGAGCCTGTCATTTAGTAATGTAGTGAATTACTTCAATTCAGTAACTGCAAGAAAATTGCTCATTACTGTTACTAAAATATTACTTATTAATAAACTATAGTAGGTCCGCTTTCCTTACGGCATATAAAATTGAGTAAGAAAGGGTAGAAAATGGAGTAAACAAGTGCATGTATCATGAACTTTTATTATGGTAGTTCCAAAATAACTTCATTCCTTTTCAAAAATGATATCATTGTCATTGTTTTCGCCCAGCTGTAAATTTTAATTATATTTTAAAACATTCCAGGAAAAAGATTACTACTGCAACTCAGTTACTTTCCAGGAGCGATTTTGCTATCCCCGATGGTAAATTGCAGCGTAATTTGGGCTAGAGTTCTGCCCCCGCAAAATACGCCAACGCGGAACATTTTTTTTTTTCATGTCCGCGTGTTCTTCGGGATCAAAAACACATCAGAACTCTCGAAACCATATATAGACGAGTACAGTGGTCCCGTAATTATCTCATTATTGCAGGCACCCACCATGACCAGCTGTATGCGTTCGACGCAATGAAACAGAGAAAGAAAAATATACATAATGTCCTGGCGAGAGCGGACCATGTTATCGCTCAACTAGCCCGTGTCCGGAGGGCCTCGTACAAAATGCTCGAGTTAATGAGCGGGAATTGTGTCCCCGCGGGCATTCCCGGACAAAATGCCTCCGGTTCCCTAATCTCGGCAGGAGCGTTTTTTTTTTTTTTGTACGCTTTTATCCCAGTGTTGTCAGGAGGACGGAGGAAATGCCGGCGTGGGTCGAAATGAGTTGGCGATAAGATAAAATAAAAATATCAACTAGGAAGCCGGTGCGTAATATGGGGAGGACGAAAGAAAAGGTACGTACGAAACTCTTGATAAGTTGTAGTGTCGCGTTCGTTCGTTCAACGCGTCCTCGGTACTGAACGCTACTAAACGGGTGCAGCACAGCAGAAGTTGTGTTGAAGTTTCTTGCAGAAAGAAATATTATTGGAAATATTAAGGTACATTTCATATAGAAGGCAAATGCGCAAAAATATCCTGGTATATGTTCACAATTGTATAATGTTGTGATCGTGTGCTTTCAATCTATGTGTAATTATTTGCACTAGTGCATTTTCTTGTGTATGTCAAGCGATGCAGAATAGCTGACTTCCCACGGGTGCATGTAAACTCATTTTACCACCTGAACTCGTGCTCGACTACTTGTGACTCATGTGTTGTTGCACTCTACTGTGCTTGCACATCTTGTGCTCTGTTGGGCGACGTTTTACAATCTTCTTGTTATTATTATTTTTTAGTATTTTACATTTTGCTTGCTGTTTTTTTCTGCACACTGCACGCATCACAATACTTACAGGCGGAGTAGTAGATATCGAAATGCTCGGTGCGAAGAAGCACGAATCCCAGCTGGCACATTCTTTGCCCTAATTTACCATTCATTTTTTTCTATCGCATTTTTTCTGAAATACCATCCGCCTATAAACAACGGCAAAAAAAACAGCCTCTCTTTCTAGGGTGGCACGGGCGCGGTAATAGCTCCCTTTCGATAAGCCGACTCGAGAAAGAGTTCAAGTAGAAGTGCGAGAGTAGAGGTCTAGAAGAGGTAGAATCCTAGACGTCCAGAAGACGTAAGTATTAGACGCCCATCTCGTGTCTTTTCTCTAATACTCGGCTAGGGGCCTGAGAGCGCTGTCACGGCCAGACGACGATGCTTGGCGTCTCATCTCTTTCGATTCCGTTCGGCCTTCAGCTACGGAAGAGCCTTGCATTTACCCCAGCGGATTTCTCTCGAAAACAATATGATATAAACCGATGTAGTTATGTAGGACGTTCTTATAAAGCGGCGTGTTTATGTAGAGCGAGTGGAATTGTGCTGAAATGAGTTGCAAGTAGACAATATGAGAAATATGACACTCAATTTATTAGAGATAGGAAATGGGGCGAAATGCTTTTTGCGGCGAAATGGTTAGAATAACTGCACTTATGTAGTTATCACACGCCTGCTACAATCCACATTAAAAGATGTTTCCGTGTTTACCAATGAGACCTGAAAAGGTTCAGTTTCATATAAAGTCACGATATTATGCACACCGTTCTTATCAACCATCGCTTTTACGTCGAGCGAGTGAAGGTGTCCTGAAATACACAATGTTAGGAATATGGTGCTCACGTTATTCGAGTTGACAAATGGAACGAAATGCTACAGAACAGTCAAGGCGGTGATGCGGGCTAGTTGGTTTGAATCACTAGTAACCATATTTGTAGCGCAAAAAAAAGAAAAAAAAACCAGACGTAGACACAAGAAAGGAACAGGGCATTTATTTGCGTGCACATTACCAAATGCTGTTCCGAGAACACTTATGTAGCTATTATGCGCATGCTAAAGTCCACATTAAAATGCTTCTTTGTTTACCGATGAGTTAGATTAAGTTAGGTTAGGTCAACATAGATTTGATTAAATTGTTGCATCTAAACACGACCTGTAAAGGTTAGATCTAAATGGTATCGAAACAAATACCGGTATATACAAGTATCATTCGCTTCGGCCTATTAAAAGTGTGATCTAATGCAGTGTTTGTGATAGACAATGTTCGCAACTTCGACCATACGCTCCTTCTACACTCACGTACTACTCCGTTCGAGATCTAGGCTGAAATGTGAGCACCCAATCAGGCCGGTGCACTGTGTAAGACGCCGACGCAGTGATGTGGCCAATATAATGACACTATTTGATGTTTGTTGACAGAATAATGGTAAAGAGACGCGGACGCAAATGGTTCACGACGTATTATGGTTTAATAGTGCTGTCTGTGAGTTTAATATGGCTGTCTGGTATTAAGGTGAAAGCCTGAGATGCCTGATACGTGAAAATTGACCGTCGGCGTCAACGCGAGTGATGAAAAAAATCATCACGCAATGACGTTACGGATGGCCAAATTTGTGATGCCATCATGAAGTCATCACATGGGATCGTCACTTGGTCAAAGGTGGGCCGATCCCGGAGGCAGTGCAAACTCACGTTAAGTGCAGAAAGCCTTTGCCTTCGAGTCGTCCTGGGCGAATGCATAAGGGACCCTGTGAGCTTTCATATCTTCCTTCTTTGTGGTTGGGGCCTACAAGAAAGTAGAACGCCTAGCACGTGCTTCATAGAAAAAGCGCTGTCACACGGGCACGTGACCCACGCGGATATTCTTGCAAGACAGCAGCAGCGTCCTCGATAATTATTGTCTAAGAAGGTACGCTGATAAGGTGTGCTCTTTAAAAGAACTCGCAGTGTCCCTTGCATTTGCCGAAGACGACTCGATTGCGTAAGCCATCCAGTGGGGTTCTTTCAACATCATCGTCATCATCATCATACTCGAAGACTTAGAGGTCCCGTTAGCAGCAGCACTCCTTATAGATGATGCTGCTGCTGCTGATGATGACTAATCATTGCTCAGCCCTTCGTAATGAGTGGGCAGTTTTCAACCACCAACTCATTACGCAACTCATGTGGTGTGGCACAGGTTATAGGCTTCTGCGACGCATTGCTACGTCTGTTAAACTCTTTGCCCGACATGACGACAACTGTATGGGTCCTTTTCCAAAGGGAGTTACAAGCGCTGGCGTGGCTCTGCGGTAGAATATTCGACTGCCACGAAAAATACCTGGGTTCCATTCCAGCTCGAACCCTGGTTTATATCTGAATTTTAAGAGGTCACGTTGCTTTTGTACTAATGACGCATTTTTCTAAGCCAGCGTCGAGTGAGGCACCTAAGGTTTTTGCCTTATTAAAAACATGGTTAAAAGTGGTATAACACGAAAGTTAAACCTGTGCTTACAGGCGTGGCTATATGTTTATTCTACATTGATATAAGAGAGCTTGCCCAATTTCTATTGGCGTTTGGGAACTGCCGCAGCGTTTAACACGGGTGCATCCACGTTGACGCTTGGTGGCACATCTCCATCTCGACGACTAACATCCATGATCAAGGATTAAACAAGCCTTTGTGGTAGCTGTATTAGTTAACTGTGAGAGCGTAATCAGAGAAAGAGGTGTGACAACCAGGAGGGCGTCGCTGATTGGACGCAGAACTTGGGCCAAGGTCACCATCCCGCGGCATGTTAAAGATCTAACAGAACACTGCGATCGGACTAGAGGGAAACGCGACGCGCGTCGAGACTCCCCTATAGACCGGCCACTATTTTCTCGGTGCGAGTGCAAGCGGGGAACGCGGTGGTACAGCCAGGCGATGTAAGCGCGTGTCGCACTATTTTAATATGAATGGATGTTATGAGTGAGGCCAAGGCTTGGGCTAAGGTCACCGCCTCGCGGTGTGTTAAGGCGTTGAAAAAATTGCACTTCTCATAATGAAAACGCGCCGAATGGGACGGACGCGTAGCAGCTACGCGTTGCCGGAACTAATCGTGGAGGCCACGGTCATGATACATTACACTTTACCGCTCCCAGACGGCGACACCACCACGCTATGGTGGCTATATTTAACCCCGCCGACCAAGAGCACTGTAAGAGGAAAGTGTAATATAAAAAGCACGTTTGTAACGCCTCCAGGGTGTGGGACGGTGGCGCAATGGATAGCGTACCCGGCATGTTGTCGCGGACCGAGAGGTCGTGTGCTCGGCTCCCTCTGACGGAACATTTTTTCTTCAAGTTTTCCTTAGTGTCTCATCGTGTGCATTTTTCGAAGTCATTTCCGTGACGGAAATACGTCATAGAAGTCGTGATGGACCCCGGCATAGAACAATTTCTTGTTAAAAAGAAAACAGAATGTATGTTAATCATCATATAATCGACAATCTGTCTGCCTGTGCCCACTACAGGGCAAAGACGTCTCCTATGTTTCGCCAAATAACCCGGTCCTGTGCTTTTCACGTTAACTCCGCAAAGTACTTAATCCCACTTAGGTTTCTGCCCCCCCCCAACGCGCGCTTGCCTTCTCTTGGAATCCATTTCACTATTCCTAGTGACCAGCAGTTATCTTGCCTTCGCGCCACATGCCCTACCCATGCCTCTTTCTTCTTAATTTCGACTAGTTTCGGCATGTGAATATGCAGATTCAAACCAGGACTTCCGGCGCCGCTTCGACTGGGAGAGGCAATGCCTTTTCGTCTGTATAGACTTGCGTATCTCGATTGCGCAACTTCACGCATGTGACCGGAAACTTTTGTCTAAGTGCGTACACTCCAGCCGTGGGTAGGGTTGGTTTTCCAACACTAATTACTCACCGAATTCCATCCCACGAATCTAACGGGAACGGGGCTCAAATTCCTGTTGAGATCCCGTACATGCCTACACATACTTCGTGGATACCTGAATCTCAGATCAGCGCACTTGGATGCGCCACATTAGGAAGGAGTTGCGGTAAGAGTTGCAATAGGAGTCGCGTGGGAAGGACGCAACCTCTACTGCAACTCATGGCGATCGGAAAATGACGAGTTGCACTAGGAATAGCGTAGGAGTGACATACGACTGAGACAGACTGAGATGCACTTTTGGTCGCACTTGATAACGACAAGCACACATCGATGCACAGAGAAAACCACAGTCAGAATCTGCGTGCCTCACTTTGGCCTTGTCCTTATCAAGCGCTTCTATAAATACAGTACGCTATTCTGGCTAGCTCAAGAAACAGCATTCCTGAAGACTCAGATGAAATTGTGACGTAAATATTTGAACGTTGGATAGATGTGGAACGTAAATAAGGAGAAATGTTGCAGGTAATAAACAGAGTGCTTGAGACAGGTGGTCGAGCGTGGACATGAGTTCTAGCAAAACTTTGGTTTGGGCGAGCTGGTTCATCGTCGGACTTGTTTGGGGCAGCGCTAAAGAACACACGGACAAAGACACATGTGTGTTCTTTAGCGCTGCCCCAAACAAGTCGGACATGAGTTGTTCGTGTTATTCCTAAAATATGGCTGTTGCGTAAACGCATACAGTTTGAGCACGCGTATTCTCTCCTCCTTTTTCAGCATCAGAACTTGATTAAGTAATATGGTTCTACCATTGCAGCAGCGGCAACGCTACTCATTGTGAAAGCAGCTGGAGAAGCGTTCATGAGCGGCTCGGTGATCAAAACGAACGATAAGCGGTAAGTCAGAGCTCGTTTATTATTTTTTATTTTTTTTATTAAATGTATATAAGGAGAGGTTGGTGCCAATATATGGCGCCGGCTATTCCTCTTCTGTTGCATAATAGTTGCCGTCGCAGAAATAGTAACCAATCCCAAAACAATACAAACTGGTACATGGATCAACGCTCGCGCACTTAGTCCGAGTTATTCAATACAAGAAAAATGTCCACTCTACATAAAAATTCAAAAAAGGCATATATTCATAGAAAGAAATTGTACATGCGCAGCATAAACGTTCGCCAAGATGTCCCAGCCGATCATTAGGCACTTTAAATTGTCCCTTAGTGTGGCACTCTACATGCAACGGTTATGGTTGCACAAACAAATGCTGCACAAACACGAAAACAGAAGAAACATGTAGCCAAGAATAACGGTTGACAATAACAATGCTAACAACATTTTTATTAGGTTTAATACCTTTCTGAGATTTCTTATTCCCCCTAAAATAGTTGTTACGACGACTTTTGGGAGGAAGAATTGAGAAAAGAGTGGCTTTTTTCTTTTGTCATTTCTTGTCGATCACATCGCGCCTTGCGGAAAAGCCTCGAAAAACCCATCTTCGCACTTTTGAAGTTGATATCAGTATTACTCATTCAGAAAACCAGCGAAAAGCCTGCAGAACTTCAACTTCGCCGTCTTAACGTATAGGTGCGATAATTACAATAATTCACTGTACTTGGCAGTACACTACTGCACATTGCGACGGAAAGTTTTGCACAGCCCTCCTGTACTCCAACTCCCCGCCCCCTGCTTTCGATGTGCACGAGCCCATGTTCTTGTATGTACAGTACGGTCCACTGTGAAAGAGAACACTCGACTGAACACCTTTCATTTTGTTGGCCTCCTAACGGCTAGTGCATGTGGAAAGATTCTTAGTGCATGTTAATAGTCTGTCATAAGGGTTCAGAACTTTCAAACACCAGTAGTATTATGGAAATGTAAGCCACAATGCTGTTGTAGGGGAGCGAAATCCAACATACCCGGAACGCAAGTGTTCCCTTTAACAGTGGGCCCGCCCGTCGGTACACGCCATATTCAGCGGTACACCTGAAATTATACCTATACTATAAGGTCTTGGTTGGGCAGACGTTTATTTGGCCTCAAGACCCGGCAGCCAACAGATGCGCAGTCAGATGGGCAGGTGAGGGCTCAGGCGGTGGTGACAGGTAGCTCGCGGGGGGCGCCGCAGCAACCGACGCGTACGTTGATGGCTGCAACCGTCGAGTTGGCGTTCCCTAAAGGTGTGGCAGCAACTTGCGCGAATGTTGGTAGGAGGCGAGAGGCAGCGGGTTGAATGTGCGCCGAGTGGGTCAGAGACGCTAGCTCCTTCCTGATGACATCACGCAAGGCCGCGCCGGATGGCTGACTGGGACACAATGTAGGCAGTGAAAATCCCATTGATCGTAATTCCTCGCGTATCAGTGCCCTTATCATGCCTCGTAGGTCTGAGTCCGCCGTATAACGTGTGTCGTCACTGTCCGGTTGTTGCCGAACAGACTCGAGTTCGTCGAGGCGCTGACACGTTGTGACAACTTCAGCAACGGTAGCCGGATTCTTGATGGCAAGAGCATTGAATGCGACAGTTGTAATACCCTTGAGAATGTGGCGTACCCTGTCCGACTCTGACATTGAGGCATTGACACGGCGGCAGAGCGCAAGAACATCCTCGACGTAGCACGTGTACGACTCGCCGAGATGTTGTTTACGAGTCTCGAGGGTTTTCTTGGCGAGAGCCGACCGAATGGCCGGTGTGCCAAAGACCTGGCGCAGCTGCTCTTTGAAGGTAGCCCAATCGGGGATGTCAATCAGGTGGTTGAAGAACCACGTCTTCGCCACACCCGTAAGGTAGAAGGAGGCGTGAGTTAGGTTGTAGGCGTAGTCCCACCGATTAGCAGAACTGACAATGCTCGAAATCGTCGAACCAGTCCTCCACATCTTCACCGCGCAGACCAGTGAAGAGATGAGGCTCACGCTGGGGGCTGTTTACGACGTGAGAAGGCGTGGCTTGTGGTGCCAAAGTGGGGACGGTAGCAGCACCGACCTGCTCGTGCTGTGACATATTGCCGGACAGCTGGCACCAACGGTGACCTGAGCGAAGCTCCAGGAGGTAGAGCGGACGAGTAGAGGACGGGGGATCGAGAAGCAACCTCCATTACGTATGAGGTCTTGGTTGGGCAGACGTTTGTTTGGCCTCAAGACCCGGCAGCCAACAGTCACGCTGAAAACACACTAATGATGATGTTGCACGATGAAGATGAGGATGCATAACCAAATACATTATGATGATGATATGTACAGATGAAGATGTGCATAATAAATGCCCACAATATGCAGCCTTCTGTATCTCCTGAAGGTGCTTTCACGTTGTCCTTACGCAAGTTACTCACTCGCGTAGGGATAACTAGAGCAATCCTACTTTCACTCTGCGAATTAAGCAAACTTTACAAGCACACCTATATTTTTTTTCTTTGCATACGCGCGAAACTGGGAGTTGAGAAACACTGACCGTATCTCTTTCGGCGCGTTTTAATCCTCTCGAAATCCCCGTCTCGAACGATGGGCTCGGGTGCGAAACCCGCGCTCTTGTCCCTCCGAAATACGGGGAGCCATTCCCGGCGGCTTACTCATTGGCGTGGTATAGGGTAGGATACTGCAACGCCCTTGGTAGCAAAAAAAAGAGAGAAAATCCAAACAAAAGTGGAGATTATCGTGCCACAAGGTTGCGTGCGACCAACCATGACGAACTGCGACTAAGTACGTGAGTGTTCGGCCGATTTGCGTATTTGCATAGTTTTGTGCAGTAGCGTAGCCAGAAATTTTTTTTCGGGTGGAGGTGGGGGTGTTTCAACCACATTTCATGAATGTTCGTGCGTGCGTTTGTATGTGTATATGCGTATATACACATGCAAAATTGAAAAAAAGTCGGATGGGGGGAGGGGGGACACAGTGGTTTGTGCTTGTGCACTACCGTACGATGGCAATTACAACACGGGAGGAGTAGCCCGCGCCGCAAATAGACATCCCCTACTCTTTAAATAAATTTAATTACACTATAAAGTTGTAAATAATAATATTAATAATATCTTAGGTTTTACGTGCCAAAACCACGATATGATTATGAGGGACGCCGCAGTGGGGGGCTCCGGAAATTTCGACCACCTGGTCTTCTTTAACCTGCACTGACATGGCACAGTACACCTCCATCAAAATGTGACCACCGCGGCCAGGGGCGTAGCCAGAAATTTTTTTCGGGGGGGGGGGGGGGTTCAACCATACTTTATGTATGTTCGTGCGTGCGTTTGTATGTGTGCGTGTATATATACGCAAGCAAAATTTTAAAATTTCGGGGGGGGGGGTTGAACCCCCCCAACCCCCCCCTTGGCTACGCCCCTGACCGCGGCCGGGATCGAAACCGCGACCTTCGAGTCAGCAGCCGAGCACCGTAACCGCTACACCACCGCGGCGGCCTACTATATAACCGGTGTCGCTATACTCGCGGACAACTTTTCTCGGCAATGAAGGGAAAGCTACGGGGGCAGAGCGTCTGTACATATACTGCTACGCGAAGTAGTCTGGTTTGGCGCGCGTCTCGTAACGCCGTGAAAAGTGATGGCTAGCGTTGCATTTCGGCGCAAACGCTGCTTAGGGTCTTAGGTACGGGTAAAAGGCGCGACTTTTTCGCGCACGCAGAAACGCAAAGTGACAACGTATAAAGTAAAAGATATACAACTATCTCGCATGTGTGCGCTGCGTTCAGTCTCAAAAAGCTACATGTAGAAAATGAAGGAGTATTTTATATATCTCACGCAGAAAATACGGACGCAATTGTGGGACCGCATTCATTAGCGGCAGGATACGTGCATTGTGGCTCTGTAGCCTTCGCTGCAATGCCAAGAAAAGTTGTCCGCGAGTATATAGCAACTATCTTCGAACGTCATCCTGAACAGTCATCGATAATTAAAGCAAGTACTTGCACGAGTGGCTGTAGACTGATAGTGATGCCGTATACCGCACAAGACTGCCGGTCTGTGACGTTGTGTGTGCGTGCTGTCCCTCTCTTTCTCTCTCTCTCTCTCTTTCTTTACGCTTCTTTCAAACTCCCCCCTGTGCAGGGTCGCATACCGATTATTATAAACTGTTTAACATCCTGCCTTTCGCCTCTCTCCAGTTTTCCCGCCTTGCAGCATATAGGTTATTCTTTACTAATAAAGTTTCGCTACTCATTCTAATTTTTGTTTTGTTTTCTCTCTAACAACTTCTTGTATGTAGCATTCGAATGTGTAATCCGCCTACAACGATCTTTAATTAAATCGGCACTATTGTCGAATAATAATATTAAAATAAAAGGAAACCGTACGCGACCTGAGGTTTTGCGGGTAAGGAAGAGCATGGAACTAAAGCTGCGTTTTTATTTGCAGAGAGCCTATCTCGACCTGAAAGATTAAGTTGGCCACATAACATAATCACCATGCCGTTCAGTTTCTACAAATAAGAATGACACGCGGGTGGGAGAAAGTGGTCTCGCAGGAAAGCGAGAGGCGGTAGATAGCAGTCGTATACCGCGTGCGAGTATACAATGAAGAAATCTAATGTAACGTTAGCTAAAAAGGAGTCCTTGGCGAGTTGGTTCGTACACAGGAAAAACAAAACAGCAAAAAAAATAAATAAAACCTGAGCCAGTTCTACTCCAAGTGAAAGCTGTACGAACTGCGGAGCATTGATTACCCTGTGCTTTTGTTGTGTTTATGTTGTGTTTATTTGCTCTCTTGTGTTCTTTTCTTGTATTTATCGGCTGGTTTCTGATCTTTTCGTGTGGTCATGTGATATTTTCTTTCCTTTGCGGTTCTTTTCGTGTACTCATTTGTTTTGCAATTATCTATTTTCTGTTCGATGGTCTCTTTTCTACGGTTTTTCTTCTGTTTGCTCCTCCGAGCGTGGTGCATCTAAAGGCTCATTCCCACCTGCGACTGGCGCTGGTCGCAAAGCGACAGGTCGCAAGTAGTCGCAAATTGCTGCTTTGGCTCAGTCGCTCGCTGCTCGATTGCTCAGTCGCGCAACTGCGGTCGCAAAGCAGAACAGGACGTCGGCTTGCTTCACGGGGCCGTTGAAATGCGGGTCATATGCGAGCAGACGTGAATTCTGCGTGGCGACTTGTGTAAATCGCACGCAGGTGTGAACAAAGGTCGCCTTGAGTCGCTTTTCGGTCGCCTAGTCGCAAATAGTCGCGCGGCGGGTGCTAGCAGCAGCTGTGAATGAGCCTGAACTCCCGACGCTGGCATTTCTTTGTCGCTTCGCTGACTCGGAGAGACGAATCAGCCTTTCGGCGACGCTGGCGTTCACGGGCAAGCAAGCGCTCTCGTTCCAAACATGCAGCCGGCTCGGCTTATGCATTAACAGACAGAACACACGCTGCATCTCTGCGTCTCTATGTGTGTTCTGTCTTCTTTGTGTGTGTTCTGCCTTTTTTTGCGCTGTTTTAACTTTCCCAGTTATTGTAATGCGCGCCATATATTGGCGAATATGCAACTTCGCAAGCACGTTCGAATCAATTACCGTATTTCGTACGGTTAGCATGTTCTACTGTTTGTATTTCGTACCACGTTTAACACTCTACGGATACTCAGAATAAAGCCACTGCCTTAGCGAAGTAGTCAGGCATCCACCTCCGCTGCGGCAGGCAGAGAATTGCTGCCGCCATGTACCTATCGGTAAAATAGGTACAAGTACAATATATTTACCGTCGTGTGTGGGAAAGCTGATGGAACGCGTGATATTCACACGGCTAATTAAATACTTGGATGATAACGACCTCTTTCCACACACGATGATTGGTTTCAGGGCACGCCTTTCCACACAAGTTTTTTATGCCGCAAATCAAACATAAAAAAATTAAAGCAGCTTCGCGCAAGAGGTGCCAAGCCTGAAGGAAGTGTGTGCAAGTTAAAAGTTATATTGGACGCATACGATATAGGAGCATAAGTTTAGGTAAAACGAGGGCCAATTATCTGTCAGGATAATTAATAAAAAATAACTGAGTTCATTGAAGGAGCAGACGGTATTCTTGCGAGCATCTGGGATTCTTGCGGCACCTGGCGGAGTAAATCTCAACCCCATGCCTCTCTCTACGTGGCCTTTAAGATCCGCTCCGGCAGTGCGACGAAACACAATTAACCCAAGGAATACACCAGTGCACACGAACGCCGACGTGCGAGCACCACTACCGGACACCTTAGTGAAGGAATAGGGTCGCCTCGATCTTTTTCCCTCTGTTTAGGTGGTGGCAAAGCTTTTCCTGTAATCAACAACAACAACAAAAAAATATCTGCCGAATAAAGAAGCATTGAGAGCTGGAGAGTTAAATCTAGCGCGCGAAATCAGCCGACTAAATCTGTTTTTTTCTTTTTTTTCAAATCCAGTCTTCTTTAGGTGTTCATAAATTACGCTAGTCTGGGGTTGAAGCCTCTCAATGTCGCAGCTATTGCGCAACTGCTGAACGGAGCGCCACACCGGAGCGGTGAGAATGAATGCGAGAATCACGGCGTGGTCAGATTTCGCAACTAGGCTTTGCGACGACTACAACAGACGAGTATACTAGAGCCGTTAAAACGAATCGGTGAACTAATTTGCTTCGCAGAAAGGAACGCACGCATTCTTTTTTCTAGCGAACCAAAGTTCGGTACGGTATACCTTACTATCAGAACCAGATGTTCGTTTCCGAGGTTCGAGATGCCGCAATCATTAGACAAGAAAAATAAATTTCAAATTTCTAAACTTGAACTTCGTGCTGAATGTGACATGCCAGCAAAACTAGAATCAGTGACCTCGGGCAAAGTCAGGGATATTGATTTTTGTGTGAGTGTATTTGCGCCTTTGTCTCGTGTCATGGCAACCTTGTGCATAACAGATCAGTACAGTTGACTAAGAAGAAAAAAAAGGAAGATGGCTTTTGCTTTTTAGTCGTCTTAGGTAAATACATAAGGCACCACGCGCCTGTTTTATGTATATCGAGTCAGCACATGCGTTGCGCTGACGTCAGTAGAGTGTGTGCGCGTGTGTGGATGACGTCATCCGATGTTAAATGGGTCGCTCATCCGAAGGCCATCGTGCCAGTGAAAGAAATGCTATTTGTAATTTTTTTATTGCGAGGAAGCAAGCATAAACAGAGAGCTAGGGGGGAAAAAACCCGAAAACTAAACACACAACCATCTGCCGTATTGAAGGATTTTATTTGTACGCTTTCTTAAAAAAAGAATCCAAACACACAAATTCTCACAACAGGCGTGTGTACTGCTGTCAAGGGAGGAAGCAGGCCGTGAATCAACGATGTGCCCCGCAGGCGCCCCGTGCATGACCGAACGCGAACGGCACCACGGTACAACGGCGGCGCCTGTCGACTGAACCCGTTATTAATGCGACGCACGTGCCAGTTGTGGGCGCCACCGCGAAATCATAAGGAAGCCGAACGTGCACAGCGAAGATGTGTGTGTGTGTGTGTGTGTGTGTGTGTGTGTGTGTGTGTGTGTGTGTGTGTGTGTGTGTGTGTGTGTGTGTGTGTGTGTGTGTGTGTGTGTGTGTGTGTGTGTGTGTGTGTGTGTGTGTGTGTGAGTGAGTGAGTGAGTGAGTGAGTGAGTGAGTGAGTGAGTGAGTGAGTGAGTGAGTGAGTGAGTGAGTGAGTGAGTGAGTGAGTGAGTGAGTGAGTGAGTGTATGTGTCTGTGAGTGAGTGAGTGAGTGAGTGAGTGAGTGAGTGAGTGAGTGAGTGAGTGAGTGAGTGAGTGAGTGAGTGAGTGAGTGAGTGAGTGAGTGAGTGTATGTGTCTGTGAGTGAGTGAGTGAGTGAGTGAGTGAGTGAGTGAGTGAGTGAGTGAGTGAGTGAGTGAGTGAGTGAGTGAGTGAGTGAGTGAGTGAGTGAGTGAGTGAGTGAGTGAGTGAGTGAGTGAGTGAGTGAGTGAGTGAGTGAGTGAGTGTGTAGATGGATGGATGGATGGATACAATGAACTTTTTGGAGATCCGCACCTACGTAACAATTTTGGTTGTTGGACCAGCGTTCTTCGGATCTCAAGTAAGTCAAGTCAAGTCAAGTTTATTAAATGGTTCAGTTGAGCTACATGGTTAGCGTTTTACAGCAGGAGGTCCCCAAGTTTCAGAAAAACTGACAGGTGGACCTCCTATGGCTACATAAATGGGGTAATTACAAAAAATACAGCAATAGTATAAGGACATATGAGTAATAATGAATAAGCTTGATTAACAATAAAAACACGATCAATACATAACATAATGGTAATACTCACTATTGAAAAATAACATGAAATTAATCAAAAGCAAGTGGTGAAACAGGAAAGACAAAAAACAATATTAATGAACAACTCTACGTGACAAATGCAACACGTACGTTTCATTATCAGTGTTATCAGTTATACAAAGGCAAATTGAAGTAATAAAGTAGCACAGAAATGTTGAGAGCTATTAACAGTTAATTACACAATTCGGATGAGTTGATTAATTCCTGAACGAAATATTTCTTGCTGCGCGAGGTGAAAATATGAATGTTATGCGATGAATTCAATTCGAAAGGCAATGAATTCCAAATGGCTATGCTAGTAAATAAGGTTGAGAACTAGCCGTAGTTTGTCCTTACGGCCGGCAAAAGAAGATTATTGCACCGGGAAAACCGGGTGATGTTGCTATTAGTTAAGTGACAATGATCAATACATGCGATAAAAATGTCATGCGTGATGAGTCTAAAGGCGACTATGGTCATTCTATGACAAAATAATTGTCTCAATGGGAGTATGTTAAGCTGAGGAAACAACGAGCTACAGGAGAAGTAAAATGGGCTGAAAGTCATTAGTCTGTTTGATTCTGAAGTCGCTGCAAATCTTCGATGTGCGTGAAATATGTGTTCGCCCAAGATGATACGCAATACGAAATATGGCTATGAATATAGGCAAAATACAAAGTACGTATGATGTGAGGCGGAGAATAAGTTCGTGTCTTGATGATAACGTGAATACCAAATGCAATCTTTTTAACGAGTGATGCGGCATGTTGATGAAATTTTAGTTTGCTATCTAAGATGACGCCAAGAAACCACGCTTCACTGGAAATGTTTATGACGTATTACCAATGTGAAGGGAAGGTTGTATGTCAAGTGAAATGCGTGGTGAATGGAACACCATAAAGACGATTTTAGTAGGATTGATCTGAACATGATTGGCCTGGCACCATAAACTTATGTTATGTAAATATGTGTTGAGGTCAGACTTGAGTGAAGAAACTGATTTAGATGATTGAAAGATGGTTGTGTCGTCAGCGTAAAGTACGCACTTCGTCCTTGTAAGAATGGTAGGTAGGTCATTAATGAACATCAAAAATAAAAGTGGGCCTAAAATTGACCCCTGTGGAAGACCAACGTTAATTAACTTGGGGGATGAAAGATGGCCATTAACATGCACCATTTGAGACCGGTTACTGGGGTAGCTTTTAATAAAATTTAGTGGCGGACCAGACATACCAAATGATTTGAGTTTAGCAAGTAGTACGTGATGTTTTATAGTGTCAAAAGCCTTCGTCAAATCGATGAACACCGATCCCACAAGTAACCCTCTATCGCTCTATATATATATATGTGTGTGTGTGTGTGTGTGTGTGTGTGTGTGTGTGTGTGTGTGTGTGTGTGTGTGTGTGTGTGTGTGTGTGTGTGTGTGTGTGCGTGTGTGTGTGTGCGCGCGTGTGTGCGTGTAGAGGGAGAGAGATAGATAAATGAAGATAGAAAGAGCGAGAAAGAGAAAGAAATAAGTAGTGAGAGAAAGAAAGAATAAATAACGAGAAACAAGGAAGGCCACCCCCCCCCCCCCCGCTGCGCTCTGCCTTCAGGCTTGGCGCCACTAGTGCAAAGCTGTCATATTTCTTTCTTGAAGGCCTTCAGCTAGACATATCGTATACAATAACCACAACGGATGCGTCACGCGTATGGCGTGAGATATAAATAAAAAAGTTCGCTGGTGTCCTTTGTGCCCAGAGTTCTTGTTCAGCTGTTGTAGCATCACTGAATATATGGCAATGCTCAATCTTCCCAGCCTCTTTGTTAAAGACTTGTGGAGCATGGTGTCGTCACCATTCAACGCTTGAAAGCAATGCCGTAATGAACGGAGTGCCTCCACTAGCATGCATGGCCTGATCTGCCTGCAGACAATAGCCTCCTCTGTTACTTGTATGAAATAATATACAAACAACAACCAGTATTTCTTTCATTGTTATTGCCTTTCTAGGTTGCTCTCGAACTCTGTATACTTATTCTTGTTTTCATTTACTCATTTATATAACTTGAAGGTCCCATAAATGGCATTTCATAGAACTGGATCTATACAGAAGAAATGTATGAGAGTCCAGTAGTATATGAAAGAAAGTAGCACTATGTAACAAGTGTTATACCTCTGTCAGACTGGCAAACTTAGTGTCATTTTGGGCGCGTGCACTTACGCCCCCAGAGTGCCACTTTGGCGGCAAGCTGCTGCACAAGAAAGGGAAGTGTACTTTGGAAATCGTGGTACGGCGGTGGGTACCTGAGTAGTACAGCAGATATTTCTTATGTTAGGCAACACTTCTGAGGTAATGTGGTATAGCTCTAAGCAGTCCTTATAATAAACTTTAGGTACAAAACGGCGGATGCGGCCGTTGCACGGCGTGCGCTGCGCATTCCCCTGGCGGCCGTTGCCGTAAGCTGTCTGAGAGCGAGAATAGCAGAGTAGTTTTTTTTTTTTTTTGTGGTATAGTACGTTTTAATGCATCAGAATATTCCTAATAACGAAAACGGTAGCTTAAGTTGTGCAGAGAACTCGGCTTCGGATAGTAACGAATTTATTCTCGAGCCCCTGCTACCGAGGCTAGACACTCCGTCGCAGCGAACTGAGTTCGGCGAATCCACTCGCCGGCAAGTGCGCTTTGCAATGAGTGTCACTAAGCGTTCCCGTATGACAACATGGCAATGACACTAGCGGCAAAGGGCACTGCCTCAAAGTGCGCTTATGTTGGCAAGTGTGACAGGGATATTATTCGAATAACGGTAATATCTGGGGTTTAACGTCCCAAAACCACGATATGATTTTGAGAGACGCCGTAGTGGAGGGCTCAGGAAATTTGGACCACCTGGGTTTGTTTAACGTGCGCCTGAATCTAAGCACACGGGCCTCAAACATTTTCGCCTCCATCGAAAATGCAGCCGCCGCGGCCGGGATTCGATCCCGCGACCTTCGGGTCAGCAGTCGAGCGCCATAACCACTGGATCACCGTGGCGGAGCGGGATATTATTCGAAATAAATGCACCTTCAAACGGAGGATGTGTTATTCAATTCTGACCGCTCATAAGTAACGAAACAGAAAATTCAGGAAATAGATACTGTGGGCAAGTCCAGGCGTTCAGTTAGAACGCTCTATTCTTTTACAGCAGGCCAGCCTCAGTTGCAGTTCTAAGAACAGCCATGATCACTGGACACACGACAACCTCTCCACGAGACACTGATTCAATACACCACACTGCAGACACACACAAAGAAGTCAAGCACGCCAAAGATTATGCTTTAAGGGCAACTATTTATCGCACACACAAAAAAACGCGTAATTATCTTTATAATAGGAGAAGCCTAGCTGAAACTCTGTACCAACCTCCAACTATCCGTATTGCCCGGGCTACAACTTCGTTGCAATTTCTGTCAAGCAGTCCTGCGTAACACACGGTTATTGTTAGCGAAATGAGCTGCTCTCAGTTGACATGTTTTATTTTCCTCCTTTTCTTACCTAGTGAATGACGTCACTGGGCGAAGCGAGTGCCGCCGAGAGACCTTACGACTGAACTTCACATATATATATATAAAAACTATCGGCAGGAGCTCAAACAAATCCTATGAAGTCCTGGTGTTGGTTTTTACATTTTCTTTGAAAATCTCTCTTTGCCTAGCACGCTTCGCAATCGCACGTGCGATAGAGATTGTGCGTGTGGGTGTGCGAATCTGATTTCCCTGAAACTTGAAGAAACTCGAACTCTTTGTCCCAAAAGTTGAGTCCCAACTTGAAGATTCACATTAAACTCCACCAGAACAAGGCAATGGAAATCAAACAGGGAGTTTATGTATTTCTGTTTCATCCTCCAGAACAAAAACTGCGAAAGAATTAGGGGCGCCTTTTTCGTTATTTCGAAGCGCAAAAGGCATAGACGAAAAAAAAAAGCATTGGAATTTAAACGTACCCCGTGTATTCCGCAACGTGTGCTACGTGAATAAAGTACGATGAGGACAGCAACGAAGAATCAAACTCCAAAACCTTCGACCTCTAACCCACATCTCCCGCCCCATTCATAACTTCATTCCTTTGATGATCGTACATTCATTCACTCTGGAAAGAAGAGGTACTTGGCCAATTCTTCTTCACGCACGGAGAAAAATGTTAACGGCGGAGTGAAGAATTCGAAAGCCTAGCATCGTCGCCAAATGCCGGGAACCGAGGAAAGAAAATTCGTTGAGAAGTTGCGGGGAATCTTACGAGTATTTATATGAATACATGATCGAGCAGAGGTCTTGCAAACGCGGAGTGACCGAGCAAAAGGCCTAATTGGATTTGCTCGGCGCAATGCCAAGTTGGCTTCGTCTGCGCCTTCTCTGTTTGGGTGCTTTCTTTTTCTTTCTTTCTGACTCCTTTTATTGTACGCAGCCCCTCAGATGTGATGAAACACTAGGCTCCATGGTCGTTGCAATAAAGCTCTCCTGCACGAATACAGTGGGATAGTATGAAAAGAAAGCCTATAAAAAGAATATAAACCTCTGAGACCAAGAGGGGACTCGCTTTGAAGAGAAATGCTGATGACATTCGGCTCTCGTCGCCAACCAATTTATTGACTTCAAAGGGGTCGGTGGATTCATCACGTTTGGCAAAGGGACCTCGAACACTTCTCGACAGGACTGGCGAAACAGAAAACTTGCATCCCTTTTTGTGTGTGGACAGTAGGTGTGTGGCGGAAAGTACGGTAATCGAATTGCTCATTGAGAAATACATTTGCTTCCCCTCTTCTTTAACAGGCATAGAAACACAGAGTCGCTGTTTCGCCGCAAGGTCGAAGCAGTGACTGCGACAGCAACGAGTTGTAATGCTATACGAAGTAAGGCTAGCAGCGAACTCTTTTATCAGCTGACCTGGCGTAACTTGGCCAAACGCTGGCGTAAGGAAACCTGGCCGCTGCAGCGAGCGAAGCGATCTTCAAACTATCTATCACTTCAACGTAAACTGAGCTGTGAGAATACAACACGTAGAAAGGTACGAGCCGTCTGCTGATCCCTGCCAAGATTGGGTGCGCGTGACCACACCCGGCCGGTCGAAGCATGTAGTGCCTGTCGGAGCCACACAGCAGTCCCTCCAGGACACCCCCCGTCCCTCCCTACCCCTCATGAGCCTTTAGTGCGACGGATGGCGGCAGGTGTGTTTCATCTACGATTGAGCCGTGACAGTCGGCTAACGCCGCCAGCATTCACTCGCACATATATAATTAATACGGTTTAACGCCCCAACACCACTATATGATTATGAGGGACGCCGTAGTGGAGGTCTCCGTAAATTTTGACCACCCTGGGTTCTTTAACCTGCACTTAAAACAAAGTATCGTGGTTCATATCGTGGTTTTGGGGCGTTAAACCCCAGATAATATAACTAAGTACATGGGCCTCAGGCACTTTCGCCTCCATCAATATGCGGCCGCCGCGGCCGGGATTCGATCCCGTGACCTTCGGGTTAGCAGTCGAGCACCATAACCCCTAGACGACTTTGGCGGGTCACTCGCACATAGAAGATACAATGCGCTGGGCGATGGTATCGTCTTCGGACGTTGTATGGAATACCACGGCGACGCCGACGCCAAAAAATGGTTGCCCCCTATCCAGGACTGCCGCGTGACTAGAGCTTCAGCGACCATGTCGGCTAATCTATACAAGCGCAAAACTCTACATTGAACCATAAAACCACTCAGCGGGCATGTATGCGTGACAACGATGGCTCTGCATAATTGTGCCTTCGTTCATTACTCGCTTCTTGCTCCACACTGTTAAAAAATACTCACTACATGGCAACCCGCTTCAGCTGTCACGGACTTCTGGCAACATGTCTTCCGACTGCGACACTACTGCCGGCCTTCCAAGGAGACGGCACGGGTGAGACTGCAATATTAAGCCAATGAATGCAGGCTCCGCGTCCCTGACAAATATGCCACTGCCCGCGCGGCACCATATAGAGAGAACCACCAAGCCTCGTTGCCCCTCATCAAAGCAATTTCTAGCTATCGCCGCACTCCGCATCGTGTAATTGGCTCGGTAGTCAGCTCCAGTACCAACACAGCCAGACGTGTTTCATTCGACGACGGTTACCTCCAACCCCTCAACCTCTCCCGAATAGTTTAGCACGCTTAATTGAAATTCCAACGAATGCCCACTCGAAGTTCGGCGCAGGTCACTGCTTGCGCAAAGTTCGCGATTTGGGATCACGTGTTGCGTAGGGCGCGCCGTCTTTTATGTTTCGCGAGGATTGCTCCCCGTGCCGGCGGGTTTCATTTAGACCGTCCTCTTTTCACAGAATACAAGAGGTGCGAGCTAGGAGATTGGCGGCTGCGCAGGGTACTGGGATTTCTTGGGCTGCTGACCCATACGAATTCACAGTGCCTGACCTTGAACAGTCTGAATTGAGCGCGTGATGTGTAAAATGTATTGGGGCCGGCCTTTGTGGAGGTAATATCTTCCTACTAACAATCAGCGGCGAATTAGTAAAAAAAATAATAAATAAAATATACACAGCCCGCAAGTCTTCAGAGGCAGTTTTTCCTGAAGCCTGCAAAATTTCTCGTCCTCTTTTTTCGAATCTTGGGTCACCGGCATCAAATGACAAAGTAACAAGAATAATTGAAATTCTGAAATTATAAACAGACTGTCTCGCTGACTTAGCATCAGCTGACAACCGGTGTACGGGGTGGCGTGTGTTCGCTGGAAGTCCCTTTTTAACCTTCAAGACCCCGACACCATGACAACTAAATGACTTTGTAAGTAAACTTGACGGCTTCGCACCTCAATACGTATCTATTGAAGAACTATCCAAGCTTACGGCTAAGGACAAGTGGTGCGCTGAGGAGCTTCAGGACCCGGGTTTGATCTCCGGAAAAGCGCGGTAATAAAACATCTTCGTACTTAAGCTTAGGTGCACCCTGGAGAGCCACTACTAGTTAAATTGAACCAGAGTCCTCCACCAAGGCGTGCTTTATAACCATATCGTAGTTTTCGCACATATAAGGCAACAGAATACACGCTTAATTTAAAAGAAACGACAAGCAGCTATTGCTGCCTGCTATTAGATGCGAAGTATCTTATAGCGGAGTTCAATCCGGTGGTGGTGGCGGTGGTGGTGTGCGGCGTGACTGCCCTTACTGCGCGTGCGCATAACCTCTCCACTCAACCCTCTCCCCTTTCCCTCTCCCTATCTAATTCCCTTCCCCCTTTCCACTCTTCCTCTGAAACGCGGGCTAGACATGCCGAAATTCTCTCCTGCGCAACGCCGCGATGAGCACCAGCGCATGCGCGTCTCCTCCCCCTATCTCTCCTCTCCTACGCTGCCCCTCTCCCACGCCTGCCGACCGCGTTCCCTGCTCGCCCTGTGAGAATTAACGGCCAGGCTAGAGGGAAGACGCGCGTAGCGTTCCTCTTCGCGTTCGACGCGCGGTCGGTAGCATGCCCAAAGAACGCCAACGGAACGCGATCGTGCAAATGATCCGGCTTCGCATCGCCTCATGGTCCCCTTTAGCGGGAAATGGTATACTTTTTTAAGCATCGCATAGGTGTCGCTTTTATCACTCCTTTGTTGACTCTTTTGTAGACAGGGCTCTTTACTAGACAAAGCCAGCATAAAAAAGGGGAAAAATTTTAAGTGTGGAGCACTTTAGGGACCCGGGCTGTCGTATGCTGTCGTGTACGGTCGTCGTCTCACCTGCCTTGGCGTAACGCTGGTAAAATCACGTAAAGCATAGCCATCTGTAGCATACTGAGCGCGCGCTCATGCCATGGAGAGGCTTTCTTCCCCTTGTTATTCGATCGCCTTGATAATGATATCAAGTGCGGAGCACTTTAGTGGTGCCGTCTTTCGTATGCTGCCATCGCTTGGCGTAACGCAGGCGAAACCACGTATAAAAATACAAAAAAGAGGAATCAAGCGAGAAATAGCGAGAGAGAGAACGAAATGGGAAAAATAGGAAGAAAAATAGAAATAAATAGAAATGAAGAGGAAAAAAAAAGACAGAAAAAACTGGAAAAATATAAAAAGAAAGAGAGTAGGAAAGAAAGAAAACACCGAAGAAAAAAGTGGTACGCTGCCCAGCTTCGCACTGTCTTCTGGCTTGGCACCACATGCGCGAAGCTGCCTTACTTATTTTTTTATTCATGCTTCCTGTTACTTCAAATGGATACGTTCCAACTGTAGCTCCTTTCCCCAAGCTCATTTCATCTCCCACGCAATTCAGTCAAAACTTTTCCAGTGCAAACACACTGAGAAGGAGAATAAAAAGAAAGAAGAAGACGATATATTTCCCCTTCGAGTCTTATGTAAATGCATAAGAGACCGGGTGATACATATATATTTTTTTCGGCCATGAAAAATGTCAAGGCGAAACCGGCCACCCACGACTTTGCGCTACAAGTGACATTTCTTTGGAACCGCGGTCATCACAAAACATTCTGAATGTCAACGCAGTACAGTCAGGATATTGAAGGATAAGACAGGAGCTATCGTGGTTACTGTTTTAGCGAGAAATGTTTTTAATGAAAAGGCAAGCGCCGTTTACTGCGACACGTGCCTTTGGAGAAAGTCAGTGGCAAAATTTCGTCACTGCATTTATTTCGATCGCGGAGACAAAAGTACAACAGTCCACGGCTTTGATGGAAGTGGCGACCATTAGTTCAAAGGCAGTCGCCAGCCACTCGTGGCCGGTATCGCTTTTCTAAGCACCGCCACGAAACAAAAAAAAAAGGTTATAAACGAGAGCGAAAGAGCTTTACTAAATGATCGATAGAAAATACAGCAAATGGCTTCTTCTTGTACTCATTCTTTTGTCATGTGTTATCTTTTGCAGCCGATTCTTTAGCCAAGCCGAACAGTCAAACAACAGAGAGCCTTCAAGAAGTTTTTGAGACTGCGAGAAGTACAGAAAAAGCACGCCTGCATTAGTTGGCTGCGTCCTTTTTTAAGGGTAACGGTTTGACTCGGTACGTTGGAGAGATGATCGTAAAGACGGCGCTGAGAGCCAGCAAATATTGACCAGAGCCCGGACACTCGATGTTCTAAAAGAATAAAGAATAAAAGAATGCTAAGAGTCCTCGCAATTTGGGTGCTCGACAGTGGCGATATCGCAGGCGCCAAGAAGTCGAGGCTATTGAATGCGTTCGTGTTGACGACCATGAAAGATTGCGGCGAACGCTGTTACTGCGAGAACTAAACAGACATAACTAAGTATCGACTACTGAGCACTAACCACCAATGACTTTTTTTCGTTCTTTTATGTGGCAAGACTGCAGAGACAAAGGAGGGCAAGAAGGACAGACAAAACGAGCCAATAACACTTAAGAGACGGAAAGAAAGGTTTCGAAATACCCCGCTTGCGTAATATGTGGAGTCGGCGCCAAAAATTTCGGGTCCACAAGCCAAAAGAAAGATTCGGCAGATACCGCACGTTTGATCCGGTTTGATGCGAAGCACTCAGCGTGTAGTAGGCATGTGCACATCGTGAGCTTACCAGACAGGCCGACAACACTGGCCTTTAAAGGGCAACTTACGATGCGGCGTAACGTCAGCCCTCACGTTAGAGTACATAGGTCAGTATTATCGAAACTAACTGCACTTTATGGTGCAATCATGTGAATATCGCACGTAACTTTCGTTAATATATTCCACCGCGGTGGGAGAATGCTTCAGTATAGCTTGCCTAATCATACGAATACATTAGGCTACTATAAAAGCGGAGCCAACAGTGGAACCACAGACGTTAATCTGATGTGACCCCTGTATCGTAGGAGTACGTATGTAGTGTTTATTGCCTTCTTGTAAAATTAGATAGCCAGCACCATAAACACAATTGATGTCGCACCGACATCCCGCCTGCATAGGCCGTTCTTCCAAACCAGCTCACAGACCTGGCGTGGCTCTGTGACAGTATAACTGATTGCCACGCAGAATGCTTGGGTTCGATTCCTGCTGGGATCCTAATTTTCGTTCCTTCCATTCGTCGGGTCAGCGCTGCCGATGTGGGTTTCTCTTAACGTTCTCGCATTTAGTTTACCGATGGATGTTCTCGCCGTTCCTGGGCCGATATAAACTGTCAATCATCTGTGGCGCATACCCGTACACCACAGCCCGCGAGAAACAGGCATGTACCACACGTGTCTGGAGGAAAGGGTTTGACGACGTACGCGACAGTATTTTCACGGTATTCATGTCAAGACTCGACAGCCATGTTCTTCAAGTCCTCTTACTCACCCATGCGAATTTTGGTCTGCACCAAGTTAAGGAGGTGATCATGAGAGCACCCAGACGTAGGCGGCTAGATAGATGGATAGAGAGATGCGTATATAGAAACTCTCAAAGTGCGAAAGGTCTGCTAAGAAATGCTTCGCATTTAAAAGCTGGATATTCCCTCTGCTGCGGTGGGCAGCGTTTAATTTAGACTTCCGGCCTGTTCCGAAACGCGCAAAAAGACCCATTCACTGGGCACTTCGACCAAATAAAGTAAAACATTGCTGCGAGAGATGCCGTCACGACGATGCGTTATTGAAACAAGTGCTCTTCACTGGTGGGTGGGTTGGATTCACTTGGGTGATGGCCTTTTCGGTATTTCTAAAACAAAACAGAAAGGATCGATGCCGGAATCGCAGCACAACGGTCGTCATCGCATTCACCATTCATAGTAGCGGTTAACAGCTAACTGTGATCCAAAAGAAAAAAAAAACTAAGATTAACAAGAATACACAAAAGTAACGACAGTATTTTAGAACGAAAGAAGGAGAATTTTTTTCGAGGGGCTCGTTCCTTTTATAGACACAACCAGATTAATCCAACATAGAATTAGGCTATCGAAAGCTTAGGGATTTTAATTTTAGTGTAGTAATTTTCAAAAGTATAGTGAAATGAATTATTGTGGACTAAAAATAACCGTTTCCGTCTGTGGGATCCGAACCCAGACCCCTTCAGTACGTCGTGTAAACGTTTATGCAAGCGCTTTCTTTTGGCCAGTTTTTATCAGCGATGACAACAACAAAAAGCTGCATACATCGAGCTATTGGTGAATTCTACCCCTTGCACACTCAGTTTTGATTGATGGGCTATAATGTTTCGCGGTATGCTGACGCGCAATGCTTCAACTTAAATTGACTATGACGCAGCGAGCGATTTAAAGGAAAATGATAGGTGTAACCCTAAGGGGCCCTTAAACAACCACTGAAGATAAAAAGAACGAGAGTATTATTCTCTCCTGGTGTTT
Source organism: Rhipicephalus sanguineus (assembly GCF_013339695.2). Taxonomy (NCBI): domain Eukaryota; kingdom Metazoa; phylum Arthropoda; class Arachnida; order Ixodida; family Ixodidae; genus Rhipicephalus; species Rhipicephalus sanguineus. Next base: position 22,847,401 of record NC_051183.1, on the reverse strand, counting down.
CCCGTCTTTTCGGCACAATGCGTGATGATAGCAGCCTGATCACGTGACGGTATGAGGAAATAAGCTCTCGATTTGTGCATGTCGGAGGGATATCTAGTAGTGAATTGTCTCATACCCTGCTCATAGTTGTGAATTATCTGATACCATGCCGTCCCGCGCCCTTTCTACCTTACCTCGCATGACTATCGTGCGGGATCGACTGATTTCGCTTCGTTCTGTGCGTTTTATCGACTCCGCAAGGGGAGATAACAGCGCGTAGCCGAAAAGCATGAAAACCTGTTAGTCTTGACGCTTACTGCTAACAATGCCACGCGTTTAATAACGAATTAAGTCGCGAGGAGGACATGGCACCTGTAGGAAAGGTTGTGACGGCGACAAAGAAGCCACTCTCGTCTTTGAACACGGAGTGGCTTAGACTCCCTTTAATGGACAAGAAAAAAAAGCAGAGCGAGTCAGGAAAAAACTCGTGTTAATCAGTTAATTTACCTCGCAAATGAATGGTTTTTTTGTTATACTGTGAGAAATTTATGAACTACTAGTGTTATGCCGAAGTGTATGGGGTGTCATAGTATGCGAAGCTGAAAGTAAGTTGTTCTTTCTTCACAGGGTGAAGAAAGTGAGCTGTGAATGCGACGTCCAATCGCAGACAGCGTAAAAAGGATATCCAATGTTTCATCAATTGACACCCTGTTATCTTTTTTACAGCAAAGTTGTGTATGACTCGGTTCTGAAGGATCGCATCCTGGGCAAAAGACGCGTCGAATAACAATTTTCGGTGAACCGATCAACTTTAATAATCCAGCTTTGTTGCGTAACAAAATGGACACGGCGTAAAATAAGCATGAAGGTGTATGATTTCGCCGACATAACAGAATCACGCGACGCAAGAAACCAACGTCAAGCTATTTTTGTAATTTCGGAACAACGTGGTTCCTTGAGTGCTATAGGATTTCATTTCGAGAGCGCCATTGACGAGATAATATGCGATCATGCGTAACAGAAACACCGGGATCTTTGAGTGCATGTCTTTTTATACACTCATTATATTCAATAACGACGACACATAAATTCGTTATAGCAATACTCACTCTACCACAACAACTATAGTCACAGCTTCGCTGGCTTCCACCTGCACAATAGTGGGAGGGCTCTGCATTTTTATGTCGACGACACGGCATAAGAACGGCGCCAGTGCAAAAAACTCACAGGGGTCCCTTATGCATTCGATAAAGACTACTCGAAGGCGACAGCCATCTTCTTTCTCTTCTCAGTCGATGCACTGATCCTCCCCCTCCCCCTCCGACAGCTTTCTGCACCTAACGTGGCTTTGCACGACCTCCAGGATCAGAGGCATGACGTGCTTTCTGCACCTCACCTGGTTTTGCACTGCCTCCGTGATCGGTCCACCTTTGCCAAAGCGACGATGTCACGTGAAGGCGTCATGTAACGTCACGTTATCTGACATGACACTGACGTCATCATGACGTCACAACCATTGTCGATGTGTGACGTCGTGAAGACGTCATGTGGTGACGTCATCACGTGATGATTTTTCTTGCATCACTCGTGTGGACGTCGCCGATGCCGACGCCGACAGTCAAAAATGCCCGCACGTGAGCCGAGAGCACCCAAAACAAGAGGGACTCAGAGATGCCTGAAAGGAGAGCCTCCCAAGTGAACCTAGAGGTGGCGGCACAGACACAAAGCTGCATATCGTCGATCGATACCCCGCAGCTACGTGCAGGGAATGGCCACGCGCGGTAGCGCACCTCTCCCATGCTTTTGCTCGGATGTCACGCCCCCTCGTAGTGTTAGTTATTTCGGAAAAGCAACAGGAGGGCCGCTTCGCGCTCTGCGCAACAGGTGGCAGCTGCGAGCACGTGTCGGCCGCCCTTCGGTGCCAGTCAGGAAAAGTGGTATTGCTGACCGTTAAAAGGTTTCAAGGGATTCGTACGAATATAAAGGGAAGTCACAATTATGTTTTACGCATCTGCGGTGACAAAGAGAATATTCGAAATTAGAGAGGAGACCTGGTAAGCCTGTAAATTGGTAAAAAAAGAAGCTGTGCGTCGAAAAGAATCTACAGCAAAAGGCGAACGTCTTCCTAAAAGACTTTTTAGTGGACACAATAGATAAGCGCTTGGGCTGAGCCGCTATCTGTAGCTAAATATTAACTGATGTGTTATTTCGCATACTGGAGGTACATTTGGACAGAAATGTGCGCGGGTGAACGCCCTATTGCAAGGTGAGCTCCTGCAAGCTAACCGTCCATTGCTGTGTTATTTTCCGTATTTGTTTGAGTTTACTGTATTTTTTATGGTTTATTTTTGTTCTGGGGTAACCATTTCTTTAGGGGGAGGGATGCTGAATTTGCAGAAATTGAGTAGCCGAGGGGATATAAATTGCAATCTCTCCACAGCAAGCAAGTTAGAACGGAACAGATGGAGCGCAGTGACGTCTGCATGTCTTGCGGGGCATCACGACCCATGCCTTCAACAACTCTTCGTGACGTCATCAATTCTAGTAGCGCGATGATAGGTGCAATTGCTTTACTAATAAAGAAGGAGTAAAGCAGACTTTCTGAAGGAACAAGGTAAAGAAATAGGGCTCGACTTGAGTTTTCGTATCGTAACAGAAGTCATTCGATGAAAATGACAGAACGCAAGAACATACAACGAAATCTATGACGTCATACTATCATGCGCCGAGATTGAGGAGCAAGATTAGAAAAAAAAAACTTAGTCTCAAACTTATCCAGAAAATGTACCATTATCCCGCAAATTATACAAATAAAAATTTCACTAAATAGAGGCCGCGTCTATCCAAGTACGTGCTAGAGAGGAACTCATCGATGTGACCTGCTTTTAGCATTGGCTGAGCGAGAACCTGCGCTTGCTATCGCAGCGCATCGCCCAACATCTTACCTCATCCAATCGCTTCGTTCCTTCAACAACTTTATGTCGTGCTATCTGATGTGCCCGGCCACACCAACAGAACTGTTCGTCCCCAAGGATATTCGGCCACAACCCTTCGATATTGCACTCGTACTAGAAAAACAGCGTTCATATCATGAAGAGAAGATACGCCGCGCTGCAGAAATTTTCATCGTCACAAAATGTTACACGACGCGTGGAATTGCGTCAATAGTTCAAGCCTTGACACCACAATAAAACCGTGTTTTTCGACTGCGAAACAAGACCACAAAAAACGTAAGTGAAAGTGAAGCGAGCCGCGCAGCAACAGACCGCAGAACTAGGCTCGCGCTTTCGATGCGCACATTTGCATCCACCGCGCTTGTTGCGAATTCTCATTGTTGCATCGTTTATGTTTGTGGGTCTTGAATATGGGCCGGCTTCTGCATGAGTGCTGTGCGAGTGGCGTCAGACCACGCACGCAAGCGTATTCTAAAGTCGGGGGATGTTTCATAGAAGCTAGTACGCATTTGCTCCACCAGCAAAAAAAGCATACTTGCCTTTAGCAAGGCTGCTCCCATGACGTAAACACAACAAGACTGTTGTGTTGGTGGTCGCGGCCAAGGCCTAAATGAATTAAAAATTGGGAACCATTTGTCATGCATAGCCCGGAACGGAAACCGTCCTCTTTTGTTGGGAAACGAAAGAAACACATTTGCTCCAGCGATGAATAGGGGACCTAACGAATAAGCAAAATATCAAGAATCACACTATACTGTTCTTTGCAGTTATCGATTGTGTGTTCTCTTTTCCTTCGTTTGTGTATCGCTCACCCATTGTTGTTTGGGTGGTGACGTAGATTGCTCGCGCGTCAGCTACTGTGCATTTGATGTGGCTCCATTGCGTCAACATTGACGAATTTGTGAAGCGGCGGCGTAGAAGTTGATTTCAGAACTTTCTATTTTGTCATATTTCGAGTGTCCTTACTTTTCCAGCTCTTAGTCTGGGATCCAGGCTCCGGAACAAAGATTTTTGACAAAATGCCAATATAGACAGCGGATAATAAAGTTGTTTAACGAGATAAAGAGAGTGGCTCATCAAACACGAACATTGACCACCGGCGTAAATACGAGTGTGATAATAAGGGCAAAAGAGTGGCACCGGTGAAGCCAACACAGAAGATCGCACGCAATGGGACCAAAAAGCGCCGGCCGACGTTCGAGGCCGATCAGTTTCGTAAGCCGGTCGGTTCTTACTGAACGTACGTTCCAGAGAACCAGGACGTCATCTCGGCGCTGGTGCTGGTCCTGTGCTCCTCCTGGGCAACCACCCCAGGGACCGGACGAGTTACCCTCTATCCCGGCTGCCGTTCGAGGTAGCTGATCATGTTCTGGTGTGCTGCTGGGTGCTGTTCCGGCTGCCGTGCCTGGTAGCGGATCCAGGTTCCGTGAGCTGCCGGGTGAGCGTAGCAGACAGCTACGATAGTGGCTCTTATGGCCGCTACTCAACACCGTGCCAAGTCGTGAGAAGACGCTTTCTGATGTCATCTCCGAGCCGGACAAGGCATCGACGGAAAAGACAGTGCCAACACGTCCACGGGCCCCAAGATAAGCACGGCGAGAGACATTTTTGTTGCAGAGACAATCTATGGTGTAATTAAGTCTGCATTATTAAGATAACTTCGCTAATGGTTACTGTGCATAGTTGTATGGTTAATCTGTAAATATACTTTTGTTTGTGTGAGTGCACTCGAGTCGATTGCGTTCCTTGGTGAGCGGTCCTGGGCCCACAACTGAACGCGTTCATAACACGTCCACGCGCGTTCCATCACAACGAGTGGCGCAAAAAGTAATCATGACGTGATGACGTACCCATATGAAATCACCATACCGTCACAGATAGCCACCTTTTATGACGTCATCATGGAGCCGGTATGACGTTACTGTGACATCACGGCATGACAACTTTGCGTGGTCAAAGGTAGGTCGATCATGGAAGAGAGAGAGAGAGAGAAAGTTTAAGTGAAAGGCAGGGAGGTTAGCCATTAGTGCAAGACTCCGATCTCGGATTCAGTGCAAAATCACGTTAGGTGAAGACTTCGGGGTGGGAGTGGGGGGGAGAGAATCAATACATCGACAGAGAAGAAAAACAAGACGGCTTTCATCTTCGAGTCGTGTGAGGCGAATGCATTAGGGACACAGTCAGTTTTAGATTGCACGGATTGGATTTCCTATGTAATGTGCGTCTGTTTGCGTAGTGCGGCTTCAAAAGTGGAGCTGCGTTGTTGGTAACAAGCGATTGTAATTTTCAAAGCTGCGCTTAAACTGCGCTTGAGAAATAAACGACATGTTATGTGCCTAACCGTCCTCTTTTGCCCATCACGTTTTTACGAGATCCTACCGGAAATGTTATTAGGAAACGGGGAACGAAGGTTTAAAAAAGCACAGCGAATATTCCACTCAGCGCGCGTGCTGGAATGTCTCCCAATATCCATGTTTAACGTTTTGGAACGTGGATCTGCGCCAGCCCAATGGCCTTCGCAGTTTGCATAGGATTCGCATGAAATTGATGTGGTTTCCATAAGAAGCAAATAAACCTCATTTACTCAAACTCCAGAGAATTATTACGATCCCACGTGTTCACGTTGAATGCAAAAGCAAACAACGTGGAATAGCGAGAGATATGGGCTGCATAATCTGAAAGCACACAGCGTGGCCAATTTCAAACCCTACGGAATGGACGTAAGCATGAAAATCCTCTTGTGTGTGTGCGTGTGCGTGTGCGTGTGTGTGTGTGTGTGTGTGTGTGTGTGTGTGTGTGTGTGTGTGTGTGTGTGTGTGTGTGTGTGTGTGTGTGTGTGTGTGTGTGTGTGTGTGTGTGTGTGTGTGTGTGTGTGTGTGTGTGTTTCATACTTGCAAACTGGTTGTGTAAACGTTCACTCAGCTTAGTTATGTCTTTTCAGTGTAAGTCGTGTTTGCCTGAGGGTTTCGGCAATATATGCTCATGATTGATCGCTACACGTTGAAATAAAACCAACCCTAAAAACTCGACTGTGTTGAGTGGTTGGTATAGGCGGGGCAGCGCTCAAAACACGGACGAGCCGCGGGTATTTTACCAGGACAAGAATACACTTCAGGCAGTCTGGAGCTTGGATCTACCGGTTCTATTATAGTCAGCTAATTAAACCAAACCAAAGTTTCATAACAAAATGCTGTTATCGAATTCCTAAAACAACTTTTTTTGGCAATATTATCAGTGTTACAAAAACCGTGAACTTTTGAACACGCATGGCAGGGCTGCGCGAAAGAACACAAAGGAACAAAGGTAAGTACACCGTCCTTTGTAATTGCTTTTCTTTGTCTGCATTTTTTCGCGCATCCCGGCTATATGCGTTTGCAGAAGCACCAACCTGCCCAAACAACAGCTTTGCTGAACTTTTTATGGCTGCGGATTGTACAAGAAAGAAATAGAAATATACGAAAACTTGCGAGAGCTTTAGGCGGCTCCTCCCACACCACTCAATTATGGGAAAGGCTGCAAGCTCCACTGACGACGCAAACATTTTTTTTACTAAAAGCTTATTTGAAGTTTTCACTCCCGAAATACATGGTAGACACAACTGATCTTTCAGTCGTTGTGATGCGCGTAATCACAGGTAAATTGCGAAGTGCCACAGCCGTGCAGTAACGGCCTGCTAAATTACTGTAAGATTCAGCTATATTGCATTGAGTTGAAGTCCCATTAACGTGAACGATTTCGGTTATCGGTATAGGTGGGGTGGCGCTCAAAACACGAATGAAACACGGATACTCGAAAAGGAAAAGCGTGCCCTTCAAATAACATAGGGCGTGGCCCCGTTGGGAGTATTATAGTGAGGTAGCAAGACCAGAGCAATGTTTCATTACGAAATGATGATATGGTGTTTCTAAAACCACTTTTATTGTAAAGCTGTGCACAGCTGTGCTTGATTACACGGGCGAGACCTTCACATAAGTGCAAGAACACCGCGAACTTTTGATTGCGCTGGATTGTACAGAAAAGCATACAGGAAAGCTTGCATTGCAAGAGCTTTAAGCGCCGTCTCTCACTACTCATTTATTGCAAAAGCTGCGCGCTCTACAGACGGCACCAACATTCTTAAAAAAACTGATTTGGAGTTCCCATTCCCGAGACATATGACAGAGGCAAATGACCTCACAGTCAATGTGGTGCTAGTAATCACAGATAAATTACGAAGAGCAGCAGCCGCACAATAACCCACTGACAAGTCAGTCTAGGATTAAGCTATATTGAACTGAGTTGAAACTATACGAAGTCCTATTAAAGTGAGTGATTTTAGTGATTGGTATAGGCCGGGCTGCGCTCGAAACATGGACGAAGCACGGATAAATAAAAAGGAAAAAGCGTACACCTTGAGCAGCATAGAGCGTGGCCCCACCGATAGTGTTATAGTGAGTTAACAAGACCAATCCAAAGTTTCATCACGACACACCTTTGTTAAATGTACTGGTGTTTTATCATAGCTAGAGGAAAGAATGGAATGGACAATTTTTTCACTTCTTGCACGTGCGGGGTTGAAGATTAGCCAGCTGAATACCTTTTATGAAGGGAGTTCCAGCAATTTCGTTTTGCCCCTTTTGCCCGAAACTGCACTTGAATGGTGGAGCGGTTGCGTTCTTTGGTTGATAACGTGGGTACCACGAGATATTGAGACTACTCTTTGAAGTGGCAGTTTGTCTTTGTAAAGCATGCTTTGCCACATAAATGGTGTGCTTGTGGCAAAACTTCTCAGTTCACTCCAAAACTTGACTGTTTGCGCCTGTAGATCATACTCTGCCACACACCCAGTGTGTTTGTGGCAAAGGTAAGTGCGCTCCAAAACCAGACTGCTTGTACCTGTAGAGCGTGCTTTACCACATACACCGTGTGCTTGTGGCAAAGCTAAGAGCACTCCAAAGCCTGACTGCTTGTACTTGTAGAGCGTGCTTTGCCACATACACAGTGTGCTTGTGGTAAAGCTAAGTGCACGCCGAAGCCTGACTGCTTGTATTTTTAGAGCGTGCTTTACCACATACACAGTGTGCGTGTGGCAAAGCTTCTAAACTTATTGCAACGCCTCTTTGCTCCTGTACAGCGTGCTTTGCCACACACACAGCACGCCTATAACAAAGCTTCTCAATTTACTTCAAGGCCTCACTTGACATATATTTCGTGACGACACATATTTCGACGATTTGGATGTCTCAACAATGCGTTCCCTGTCCACATTCCTTTTTTTTATTGCGACATGGACTTGGCCTGAATGCGTAATATTTTGTGTGTATATGTGTAATAAATGTGCGCCATTATGCCGTTGTTGTGTATGAAGTGAAGCAGTGTCTTCTGGAATCTTATCTTGTATCCTGGGGTTTCTGCTTGCCAAGAATATATAATATAATTGCTGCGGTTTAACGTCCCAAAACCACGATATGATTATGAGGGACATGGAAGTGGAGCGCTCCGGAAATGTCGACCACCTGGGGTTCTTTAACGCGCACCTAATCTAGCTTGCTATGAAAAGGTCACGTTGGTTTTTTGGATGTGTCTCGCGCTCAAGTCTCACGACGGGGCGCAGCAAAAAGACACTTAAGGCTTTCGTTATAAAGCATCCCAGGAGAAAATTGACATAAGAATTTGCCATCGGGCCAAAATAAATTGCTGTTATTACAACAAGAATTTTCCGTACTTACTAGAGATTCCTGTTTCATAGACAGGCTATTCTTTTTTTGCAACAGAAAAATTTTGTCGTGATTACAAAAGTGCATTCTGTCACGTGTATGTTATTACAGCAGAGAGTTGAAGTGGTACAACTAAAGTTTGTAGTGCCATATGAAAGGTGTTGTCACAATCGGCATGAAATCGTCTGAACAGAAATGTCTCTGCATAAGCGCGAGATGTTTCTTGTAACAATACAGAAGCATGCTGACGCGACAGGACACCAGCGGATCCCCGCGCAGGCAACAGCGTAGCAACAGCGTGTCACGTCCCAAAGTACGACAAAACTTCAGGATTTACTGTCGTGGTATTGCGCTGTATTTTTCAACCGGGATGCTAGGACATCCTTAACCATTAAATTGACATGTGCTGGCTCTCCGAGAGATGCCGTATACACGCATTCTTTTACAAAAAAGGTTGCCGCTCCTCCCAGGATAGTTTCAATTACAGCTGGCATTTCAGTTCAAATGCTGTCGCCGCTGAAACGTGGAAAAATTTCATTACATTTCTTTCAACGTATCTGTAATCAGTCTCCACAGCTCAGAAAACTCAATTTCCCTCCATTGTTCCGACGTCCGGACGGTATGACTGTAAACACGCGTCAGACGCACTGGTCCGCCAATGAGAGTGAACAATGCCGCTGATTAAACTCGGTCACCTATTGTCCTTTCAATGACAACATACACCTGCCTTAATGACGTCTTCTAAAAGGACGTCCCTCCGCACTGAAGTAATTTCAATCTCTTCCGAGTTGAACTTGGCGCAGTAGTTGATATGAGAACAATATTAAAATCTTGATTACCGGTTCGTAGGCAGGAGCTCGAACAATTCTCTACCTACATAAGTAGCATGAGCGTTTCCTTCTCATTAAAACAGACAGACAGACAGACAGACAGACAGACAGACAGACAGACAGACAGACAGACAGACAGACAGACAGAAAAGATAGATAGATAGATAGATAGATAGATAGATAGATAGATAGATAGATAGATAGATAGATAGATAGATAGATAGATAGATAGATAGATAGATAGATAGATAGATAGATAGATAGATAGATAGATAGATAGATAGATAGATAGATAGATAGATAGATAGATAGATAGATAGATAGATAGATAGATAGATAGATAGATAGATAGATAGATAGGGGATGTTTTGGGGATCAATACACAGGTGGCTTTCGGCTTCCACTCGTCCCAGGCAAATGCATGAGGAACTTTTTAGATGCGAAGTATCTTATGGCGGAGTTCAATCCCATGGTGGTGGTGGTGGTGGTGTGCAGCGTGACCCCCCTTACTGCGCATGCGCATACCCTCTCCACTCACCCTCTCCACTTCTCCTCGCCTCTTCTCCCTCTCCACTTTCCCTCTCCCCCTCTCCCTCTCCAATTCCCCTCTCCCATCCCCCTTTCCACTCTTTTTCTGAAACGCGGGCTATACATGCCGAAATTGTCTCCTGCGTAACGCCGCGATGAGCACCAGCGCATGCGCGTCCCCTCCCCCTCTCTCTCCTCTCCTACGCTGGCCCCCTCTCGCACGCCTGCCGATTGCGTTCCCCGCTCACCCTGTGAGAATTAACGGCCAGGCTAGAGGGAAGACAACACGCGCGTAGCGTTCCTCTTCGCGTTCCACGACGCGAGGTCGGTAGCATGCTCAAAGAACGCCAACGGAACGCGATCGTGCAAGCGCTCCGGCTTCGCATCGCCTCATGGTCCCCTTTAGCGGGAAATGGTGTAATTTTTTTGTAATTAGCACACAGAACCGTATTATGAAAGCGATAAATTTGGAACATTTGATGCTAAAGACTTGACGTTAACCATATTTGTGCTTGCAAATGAGCATCTAATTAGACAAAAAATATGCAGCTGGCGAGCCTGTTCGAACCAATTATATTTCCCTAGGAAGAGTCAGAAAGCGAGCATTAAACAGTTTCGTAAGGCGAAACTTGTGGCGCATATACTCAATAAGGCCATGGATGAAGGAAGCGAAGACTGAACAATGCGCTTAGTCCTGTTTTCTTTCCTTCATCCTTGTCCTTCTTAGCTACAGATTTTGCCATATATGACCACCAACAAGCCCATTCTTACATACCTTCAACTTTCTGAAGGTATTTTCATACACGCGTCAACCTAAACAGATAGACGCATATTGAAGTAATCATATTACAAACACGCAAGAACAGGGCCGCACTGATCCTGGCTTGTTAACGAAATAAAATTTGCCTCACTAATCAAAGTGCTTTCAGCTCTCTTGTGAAGCCTGAGAGATACTGAAATCACCAAAGGTCCAATCTCCGTGGTAAGCATTTCTGGTTGCTTATTACGTTTCGTAAAGCAGTCGCTGCTGCTTGTATTCCCTCTCTGAAGGCTCCTTTAATTTATGCAGGTTCATTTTCCTCCATGTCTTTGTCATTCCCTTCGCGAATAAATTTTCCCATGGCAGAGCGTTTTCCAAGTCCGCGTTGGCTAACAAAATACGAGCTCTTGGAGGCTCTTATAAGCTTTTTTTATTGGCTCTTTATTAAGGCGAAGGCTTCAGATGCCACATCAAACATTAAAGGTCACCGCCGGCGGTGGTGGCGCCCAAACGAATGATTACAAAGCAACATGAGGAGAGATTACGGCTTATTGACATTATCATGGCTTCATAAATCGCCAAAATGTACGAGGTCATTATGACGTCACATACCATGACATGACACGATCATGTCGTCGCACTAGGTCATCGCATCGTCAAATGTGGGTCGACCTCTGAGGCAGTGCAAAACTACTTTAGGTGCAGAAAGTTATCGAGGCGCGGGAGTATCAGTACATCGAACTGAAAAGAAAAAGAAGATGGCTTTCGCCTTCCGGCCATCTTAGGCGAATGATATTTTGGTAATGGCTTTTATTAACCGCGTGAGTTTTCGTTAATAGTTATTATTACTTCGAATTCAGTTAGCTCTACAAAATAGCTTTTCTAGAAAACTACAGTGCTCAGGATTCTTATAATCTCTGAAAACCGCGCTGATTAGGTCAGATTGTCTGTAACACCACGAGTAACAAACAATCATTGCATGAAAATCTTCCTTTAAGTTACCTTCTTTAAGCATTCTCGGTTCGTTTTCTTGTTCCACAGTGTGCGTCCTTCCCTACGTGTGCCTTCTGTCGGCCTGAAAAAGCGCGAAAGCATTCGTGTTGCGACTATGGGGTACCTTTTCGGAGGGCCCCATTTGGACAATATTTATGCGGTAGCGTTAAAGAGCTCGTTTCGCAAAAATTTCGTTGTCGGCGTCAGCGTCATTGGTTGGCAATGAAAAACGTGGCGAAAAAACCTTCATCAGCAAGTACACTCTGTTCCTGTCGGATATGAACGAACACACAAAAAACGCAACTAGACATACAGCGCTTGTGAACATATGGAGCAGAAACCTGGAGCATAAAGAAACTGGAAAGGAAGCTAAGGGCCACACAGCGTGCAATGTAACAAAAACGGATATGCGTAATTCTAAGAGATAGGAAGACCGCAGAGTGAATCAGAGAAAAAACAGGGGTAGTCCATGCCTTAGTAGATATTAAAAGGAAAGAAGTGGACCTGGGCAGGCCACGTTAGAAGAAGGATAAGAGATGGTCAGTTGGAACATGGGAATGAATACCACGAGATGGAAAACGCTGTTGGGTAGTATCGGGTATCTCAGCTTGCTGCCGCGTCTGCGCAGAGCTGATAGACGAAGCGGAAAAGGCGACGATGACTCAAGGCAACATTTATACTCAGGATAAACAGAGGTGTTATACACTCTAAGAAAAAAAAGAGTATGCGTGACTCTTTTCGGAGAGTTCTGACTTGCCACGTATAGGACTCTCTTTAAGTAGTCACGGTGACTCTCTTGGTGGGTCAGGGTCGGCTCGCTCTAGGAGAGTCCCCTGATCCTCTAGGAAGAGTTGAAAGACTGTCATCCGAAGGATCGCGTTACCACTTATAGGGAGTCAGACGACTCTTGCCGGTAACACTCCTACGGGGGTCAGGTGACCCACACCGAAGCGTCAAGCGACTCCACGAGTATCTTAAGCTACTCATTTGATCCTTGCTCTACTTTTGCGCGACTACTGTTGAAAATAGTGGAGTATTCATTTTAAGCATGTCTAATAATACTTGCCGTTCTGCCCAGCGACTGCAAACAGGGAATAGTTCAGTTTTAGCATTATTTTAATAAAACTCGTCAAAACAACACATATTTTCCAGCAAAGTTATATAGAAAGCGCGAAAAGATGGTATTTGATTTCCAATTAAGAAGTTTGGGTATTCCTCGTTTACATGCTTCTATGAGTATAGCCAACTAAAATGTGTGACTGATGTGCAGAGTGTCATATAGTGCAAAATAATCTGCAGAAATGGGCATCATGTTTCAATCTTTATTCCTTATGATTAAAAATAAATCAAAAAGTGGTGACGGCTGGAGGTCTCAGACTTGTGGCTTGCTAGGTTGTCGCTCCTGTTCAGCGTGAGCACCATGAACAACGGTATCTGAAAAGCAGAACGTGATATTATGATGAGAAAATGAAATTGCAGTAATGGTTTGAAAAACCTACAAAATACGTGGTTCACATAGACACAATGAAGGAACGAAAACAAATTTTCACGTAAAAGGCAGCGGGAACCTCCTCTCGCAATAGGCACTGGCTATACACGAATGAAAGCACTTTTTTTCTGAGAAATCGCTTCAAAATTTGGTTTCAGAATAAACACCGTTTTGCGCCGGCTTACCCCGACACCCAAACACTTCCTCCGGCAGTCAGGGGCACGCCGTGAGCGGTTATTGACCGCATGTTTTACAAACGTAACCCATACTCAGATAAACACATGCGAGTACGAGGGCCCGAACGACACCCAGCGCGTGCGGACGCCGTCTACGTCGAGATCAGACATGTCATATGCTAGAATTAGCACACATAACTCCCACAATCACGTACACTCACTTGATTCCGTTATAGCGTCATCGCAGATGTTGGCAAACCATGAGAACAACAAACAGAAACGAAGGAAAAAAGTGCACGGCGACGGCCGCAACAACGGGCGCCGTCGAAAGTCTAGCATTTTCGCCTTACCGGCGAGGCGTGTCCAACTTGAATGACTACCGCATACGTTCTGGAAGCCACCGTACTATATCTGCACCTCAAACTACCGTCTTTAAGCCAACAAAAACCATTATATATAGTGCGTCTGAGCGTTCTGTACACAGACGTTTTTTTTTTTTTTCACGTTCCCACGCGCGGAAGCACGCAGCACACTCAAGGTCGATGGAAATGTTATTATGAAGTAGACTAAAGTGCATCTCAAAACGACATCTTGCACCTTCAGTAGTGCAGACACAACGTGCGATCACCAAAAAATGACCCTTGATAATTGTTTGCATCGCTCACTTAATGGGAGCTTGTACAGCAACGCGCGTAACGGTGGCAACTCGTTAACCGACAGCTTTAGTTGGGCATCCGCAACAGCCCCGCGGACGCAGGCTGCTATTGGAAATGGCTGGCGGATAACTTCAGCAAGGCTACTGCGGACGCCCAGCTAAAGCTGTATAATTAGTGCCTACGAAAGCAGTACACTCACCGTTAACTGGCGCCCGTTGTCCGTATCCGCAGCTCCATGAATATTCCGCCCTGCAAGCGTCACTTCGTGCGCGGAGCCGGCGTCAACACCATCGAAAACGCGCATGAACATGAACTGATGAAACTTCAAGACACGCAACCTGTGCAACCAACGCAACGCATTCCAATAGCATAGACGAGGAGACTGAGACGACTGAGAGAGAAGGCAGAAGCGGCGCGTCACCCCGGCGCCAACCCCGTCTCCGTTGGCGAGCAACGCGCCACAACGGCGCCAAAGGGCAAGCGCGCGATATGTATGGCGTATACGGCGGCTCTTTCATGACGGAAGCCAATCGAAACGCGCTTCAGGGGCGTCCAGTGACTCCTTCCGAACTGCTAACTCTTTTTCTCTGCCTGTACCTTCCAAAAGGGGTCACATGGACGCCCGAAGAGAGTCACGGTTCCATGACCCTCTTTTGACTCTTTTTTTTCTTAGAGTGTATTGCGGCGCTGGAGTCGAGCCTAATGAGCTCGCACTGAGGTGCGTGATGTGCAGGTTTAGTGTCGTGGTTTCTTTCAATTGAGGCAAGGCGCCTGACCGGGAAAGGAAGGAGCCATTTTTGTAGTGCACACACAACAAAAATAATTATCACTCACGAAAAAGAGAAAGAAAAAAAAAATACAAGCAACTGTAACACAGAGTCAAGGTCAGCCTACGTTAACGCTATAACGACCGGTGCACTAACCAAAGACGGTTCCGCGGACCGTTCAAGGAAAGGGTGACAGTCACTGGTTAAAGCGACGCTTGAGTGGACGTGAGTGGCGGTTTCGTTGTTGGTAGGCGCTTGCGTTGGCGGCGAGGGCCCTCGTAGAGCGGACGAAGAGTCAAGTAGTCGCAAAGGTCGTAGAAGGTCAGGCACAGCATGCGCACGACCTCCCTGCCCACGTACGCAGCATGGAGGTTGGCCGTAGGCACTCGGACTCGTCCCATGGCAGGCAACCAGCAGCAGGAATCCGCTCCCCGAACCGGGACGGCGAAGTGTGCTGTACATGAACCGGAACCAGCTGGTCGGACAGCGGTAACGCCTCGTACCCACGAATGCCCATTTCCGAGAACGTCTGCAGCCTTCGACGCTGTCGGGCCCTTCGTGTTCGAGTCCGCAACTCGATGACACGGACCCTGACACCAGCGTGTTCTTCCTCCGGGCTCTCCGAGTCCGACTGGTTGGTTGGTTTGTTGATCCTCAGCTACTTGGCGCAACCCACCTTGGGGGACCGGCCATGAAACGTGTGGTACCTTATTTTAGAAAAAAAATTGTTTTAAAATCCGAATATGTTTAGGAATGGATGGTATAAAAATAAATTCACTGGTCCAATCCAGATTTTCAAAGAAAAAAAAAAGAAATCAATAGGTTGAAACAGTGAAATTGTACATAAACTTAACATTCTATTCTTTTTGTTTCCCGTAAAAAGTCACACACGGCTTCGCAAACGTTCCTGTGGCTAAAGCCCATTTCAGTTGCACCAAAGGAAAGAACCACCGGAAGGGATAAACTCAAGCCCATTCTACGGAGAGGTTGTTGCTCGCATTCGAGCCCGTCGTCGTCTTCCTCCGTCTGCCGTGCTACCATCTGATTGGCTCTCGTCTGCTCACACGTGTCATTCCCCGCCGACGTCGTCCTTTTCTACGCGCCGCACGTGTTTGTTGTGTGGTGCCTCTGTCGTGTCACACCACCGCGTTTGCAGCACTCGCGACACCACAACACAGCACCGAGTACACCGAACCCTCTTGCTGGTTTTACACTCACTAATCACAGTGCGACGACGACCCGGGATTTTTTGGTTCACTGTCACCGTCTCTCCGCGCGGTTCGATTATCTTATAGCCCTGGGATCTCTTGCATGAGCCAGTAGTTCAAAGCTTCTAGCATGAAATCGATGTTGGTCGCCGGCTTGAATAGTACTGGTGGATGAAAGGGCTTGCCGCACGTTGTGTGAAGAATTGCTGTCGGTTACGTCAGGCGCCACGCAGGCTTCGCCGTGGGTTGCATGAGATTCCCGCCTAGGTTGGCGCCCGATGCATCAAGCACTTCGCCTGTATTGACACTGGTTGCATCAAGCATTTCATCGGCGTTGACGCCACTTGTACCAGACATTCTGTCGGCTTGAACACCTTGTCAAAGTAAGCAAGTTTGGGGTGGAAATTCTGGCAAAGCAGCTTGAACGGGGACGTCCAAGAGCTAGGTGGAGCGACGAAAATAGCGTATTCCGAGGCATAAAATTGAATCTGCTGTCACAGGGCAGGGTGGGATAAAGATAATAGCTTCCAAATGACTAAAAAACGAATTACCCAGACTGCTAAATTCATTTCATGATGCCGCCATCGATACCACAAACATAACACGGTCTCAACTGTTTTCACTTATTCGAACTCTCTCGTAATTAATCAATCATGCGTAATTTTTTTTTCATCCGTACTCACACATATGTACTATTTAGTGTTTGCTACGACATTGGCCTGCCTCGCTCATCCTATATTTCTCCTGTCTTTGTGATATTATTCGAACGCAACTTCATTTTTTTTTCTTTAATTGCGTATTGCCAAGTCTATGAAATTTTCCCTTTTATTTACGCATTGTAAAGTGTACTTAATGTCATTGTGTTTTATGTTAGCATTGTTTCTGTCTGCCAATGTTTTATTTTGTTGCTTTGCTATTGGTTACTCTTTTGTATTTCATAAATAATGTACTTCACTGTTGTTACGTAAACATGTTTATTATGATCGCGCGACTCACTGCTCCAATGTAACGCGGGGGCTAAGGGCATTTAAAGCTGTCTCATTGCAGCGTTTACTTTGGCCCCCATCATTGCTTGAACGTTCGCAATGGAAACAAATAAAGAAATGAAATGAAGTCACTGGAAGAGGCCGTAATGCAGTCGTCATAAGACAAGCTGATGAAGATGACGGCATTTGTACTTCTTTCCTTTGGAGTACGGAACGTTCTTAATAAGTAGTTATTTCACAGCTATCTTGAAAGAAGCTGTAAATAAGGAATAAGTACATCGCATCTTTAATTAGAACTAACAGACAATCAAGCCAAGGAATATATAGGGCATGTTATTAGTAGGAATTGTGATATAAATGTGAAGAAAGTAAAGCGGACGAAAAGATAACTTGTCGCCGGCAGGGACCAAACCCGCAACCTCCCAATAACGCATCCGTCGCTTTAGCATTTGCGTTACGGCGGCGGTCATCCTCCTGTTCACCTTCTGGGGTATATCTGTGCATTTAAACCTTGGATTGTTTATCAGCGCCGCTCGTAGCCATGACGACAATTGTGTAGCACTCTATTTCTGCCTGCTGGCGTCACACAGCACGTGATCTTTTCGTCCAATTTGATTTCTTGACATTGATATCAGAATTACCAGAAAGAACATTCCCTGTACTTTACTTGGCTTGATTGACTGTAGGTTCTGATTAACGTTGTGTCTAATGAGGAAAAACGAGCTCTTAATGTTGTCCTTTTGTAGAACGCACCTGAGATACGTAAAGCGTGTGTTTGTTTTTACTTGCACGCTATGATGCAGAGAGACTTGGTTCTGCTCCTACGTGGGAGGCGCCCGCTACGTGCTAGAGCGCGTTCCGAAGAACCTTAATAAGGTTCTTCCATCCATTTATCTATCCATGGAATGTTTCCTTACCAGATGGCACTTTCCTCTGCGTTGCGCCGGTAAATAGGATTTTGTTTACGGGCAGCGCAATCTCATCAGTCAACTCGCGCTCGCATTCATACAAACAAACGTAATATATCTGCGTATACATGGTTTCGACTGAATATTTGTGGTTGCAACCTAATGTTTGCTTAACTGAATGTTGTGTTTGTGACATGGTTGCAAACACGTCTGCAGTTTGTATTAGGATTTTAGGCAAGAAACTCGTAACCTTTATCTCAAATATCTCAGAGAAGACAAACACAAAAATGTACAAGCCAGAAAATTGCTAACCAACCAAAAGCATCGAATGTCTCCTCGTATGATCAACGCGAAACCATATGAACAATGACTATAAGAAAACAAAGTAAGAAAGAGAGAAGTAAACATCGGATGATGAGTCTGTGAACACGGCATTTTCTTGCACAGCAAGCGCTAAAGGAGTTAATCCTTTCGCCGACAGCTTCCTTTGAAGGACGCTTGCTTCCTTTGGCGCCGTTTGTGCGGGCCTGTGCACGCCTGAAAGATCGAAGGACACCGAAGCAGCAACGTCTCGCTCGAATCCTAACCAGTCCCAGTAGAGATAAACAACAAGAGCAACAAATGCAACACTATGATGAACCCAACCGAGTGCGGTGTACGGTTAAGCACACGCTTATGAATAGCACACGAAGTGCCGGTCGGCCGCGTCGCGCTGAATTGCAGAGAACTGAAACGCGAGAAGTCCAGAGCCGTCGCGAATCATGAGACCTGGTTTGTCGTTTTTTTCTCTTGAAGCGTTGGCAATGATGGTAGGCGGATGCGTTAAGCCTAGCGCGCTCGACTCTCGTTACCCGTGTTTCTTGAAGGAGCACCGAAGATGCTGGTAGTAGGCGTCTCTGTTAAGCTCGGTGCGCTCCTGCCCGTGCGCCGTGCGACGTAGTATACAGCATGGGCAGTTCCTTGCGTAGGAGTTTCTCAAATGTCAAGATGTGCTGGATATAACAATGAATAAGGAACTCTGGTTACGCTTAGGGCGCTGGTTTGCGTGTTCCCTGCGATCCAGTATGCAATATGTGCAGTTCTGTGAGTAGGAGTTTTTCAAATGCCACGAGGTGCTGGATATGGGAAGAAATAAGGAACCTATGATAATAATGGAGTTCTCGAACGTTAAATAATGTGCCTCTATTTATTTTAGGTTTCTCGTTAGTGTCTGTTTAGAAGTAGCGGGGTCTACGAGGGTGGTCTGTTCCGTCGATTGTACTGATTCCTCCCAAAAGCTTTCAGCACATTACGTGGTTCTGCGCTGCCGCAAAACTTTGCCACCCCTCCCTCCCTCTTAGGTGACTAGGGGGGGGGGGAGGAGTGGTGTGGCTGCCCCCCGTGCACACGCCTGTGGATATAGGTACACGTTACGAAACATCAGATGGTAAGAATTTCGGCTGCCCTCCACTACGGTGCCCCTCATAATCAGATCCTGGCTTTGGGACATGAAAACCCAACCGTTATTATTACTTGGAAATTTGTGACGTAACCATAGGAGATTTGCGCTGTAAATTTAAAAGGGATACTTTTCACACTGATTTTTCTCACCTATTAATGAACCTATTGTGGTGAAATCAACGACACTAGAGTTTTCAGAGTATAATTTGTCAGTCTAGACTAACTTATTGTTTGACTTTAGTGTCCCTTTAAAGCTTTCGCCTTACAAAAAAAAAAGGAAAAAAAAACCGACGCCATCGTGGAATACGTCTGCTTACTAAAGCATGCACACTTTATAAATGAGTGAATGTCATGATTTCGCGACCTTGAATCACTTTAAGCCAGTCCATGCGTTCTTGACCCACTCACGCGTGCTTTAATATGTTGCCGTCAAGAGCCAAGGTTTGGTCGTACAAGATGCTGTTCGCACGCCTTTTGCCAGCTTCTTCTGTTATCGAAAAGATTTACGAACCGTGAAAATTTTGCTTCGCAAGACTCGAGGGGCGCTCTGTTTATATAACCGCTCCGTTGAGCACTAGCAGCGGCAGTTTGCCGAGCAATTAATTCTCAAACACCTCCGTAGCATTCTCAAGGTTAGTGACCATGAAGAGGGAAACACTTCATATTGCAAAAGAAGGCAATGATCTGGTATAGACACGAAAAAAAAAAATAAACTGCTTTCAAGATGAAGGACGCTTCATTTTTATGTGCGAACAAGTCATTTGATCGTACAAAGCAAGGTCAAGTGATAAGTTATTGTCGAGGTGAACTTGATTAGGAGAAAAAAATTACACTGCGACAAAGCGGAGTTTCAGTGCATATTTGGGCTGCGTGTTCACAATTTCACTTTTTAACAACCCTGCGGAGTCACTCGGTCTTTTGCTTTAATTGTATGTTGTTTAGGAGATGTTAGCGTTTTTATACATAGCGCCGGCTACTCCATTCCACAGATAATAATATCTGCGAAAATATAACAATGAAAAAAACTTAGAGAGTGAGTGATAAGAATAATAATAATATCTGGGGTTTTACGTCCAAAAACCACGATATGATTATGATGGATGTCGTAGTGGAGGGCTTTGAAAATTTCGAACATCATGTGTTCTTTAACGTGCACTGACATCGCACAGTACACGGGCCTCTACCATTTCGCCTCCACCTAAATGCGACTGCCGCGGCCAGGAGCAGCTGAGCATCGTAACCACTGATGCACCGTGGGGGACTGTGGGTGGGTGGGTGAGTGAGTAAGTGAAGTGAAGTGAAGTGAAGTGAAGTGAAGTGAAGTGAAGTGAAGTGAAGTGAAGTGAAGTGAGTGAGTGAGTGAGTGAGTGAGTGAGTGAGTGAGTGAGTGAGTGAGTGAGTGAGTGAGTGAGTGAGTGAGTGAGTGAGTGAGTGAGTGAGTGAGTGAGTGAGTGAGTGAGTGAGTGAGTGAGTGAGTGAGTGAGTGAGTGAGTGAGTGAGTGAGTGAGTGAGTGAGTGAGTGAGTGAGTGAGTGAGTGAGTGAGTGAGTGAGTGAGTGAGTGAGTGAGTGAGTGAGTGAGTGTCCTCATCATGTTACGACCAATGCAGGGCGAAGGCCATTTCCAGCGATCTACCGTTAGTCCCTGTCTTTATAAGGCAGATTAAATTTTATGACTTATAAACTTTCAATTTTCACCGCAGCACCTAAGTCTATGTGTCCTCGACTGCTCTCCATTTCACTAGGCACCCAGTCTATTAACTCTTACACGCCACCGTTTATCTGCCACACGACGCAATACATGCGGCCTACCAAGCTCCATCCCTTGCCTCCTAATGTCAACAGGTATATCTTTTACCCCCTTATTTGCTCGCTAATCCGCACAGACGCCTTCCTGTCCTCGTATGTTAGACCTAACAATTTCGGTTAGATCAATCGCCGCGCCGTCCTCAAGTGCACATATATTACATCGGCCATGAAACGTACGTGTGAGCTCTGAGAAAAGTGCGCCACAGAGCAAACCTTTCTTTCGTAACAGCTGTTACGTTTCGTATAAGGGTCCTCGCTATAATATACCATCGAAGAATCAAGATTACCTGTTGGAATTTGCATTAGGGAACATGCCTAGCTTGAAAACATTCTTTTAAATACTCGAGACATGTCCTCTGTGGACCCTGATATCGTATAGTTCACGCATTCCGTGCCAACGTAAGTATTTTTTGCTGTTTTCAGCGACATTGCTGCCTCTGTAAACAGAGTTTGGACACGAGAAAAAAAATCGTTTCGTGGCTAGTTGGTTCATAATCTTAAATACGGGATAGCGTGGATTTAGGACATTGTTGCACCACTGCTCTCTCGCTGTCCTGCGTGGAATCCGCGCTATCCAGTGTCTACGATAGCTTGGGCTACACAGTAATCAAAGGCGTGGGCGAAATTCTATTAAACGCAGTCATCAGAGAGCAAACCTACGCATGATTTTTAATTCGATTTTCTTTTCACAGCGGAGTTGTTTAAGCTCGGCAAACCGCCGGTTCGCGTTCGCGAAAGCTATCATCATCATGCCGCCTTGCTCTCTTCGTCCTCATTCACCTTCTTCTTCGTTCTCCATTGACGCGCCCCCGGCGAGCGCTCTCCCGCTGCGCCAATTTGTGCGGCGTGTGATGCAATAACTCGGATGGGCAAGATACCGTGTACAGAGAGAGAAAGAGAGAGAGAAAAGAAACATAGAGAAGGAAAGGGAAGAAAGAGAAAAACGACAGAAAGATAACGAAATATAGACAGAGCGAGAAAGATAGAAAGAGAGACACAATAAAAGTGATGCAAAAAAACAGACATCAAGACAGGAAGCAAAAAAATGGAAAAAGAGGGAGAAACACAAGAATAGAGAGAGACAGAAAGAGATAAAAAGTAAGGAAACGAGAAATAGAAAGAGCGAGAGGAAGAAAATGAAGAAAGAGAAAATAAATAGAAAGAGCGAGAAAGAGGGAGAACGAAATAGATATAGAGAGAAAGAAAGAAATTGAAAGGAACCGAGACAAAAATGAGATAGAAAATACAGAGAAAGAGAGGAAAAAGAAAGAGAAAAATAAAGTTGAACAAGGAAGGCCGCCCAGCTCCGGTCTTTGCTCGAGCCTTACACCACTAGTGCAAGCTGCGTAATTTTTTTTAATTACTATTGTTGTTAGCTCTCTCGCAATGCACTATTCAGGAATCCTCCATTTCAATCTGGCAGGGAAAATATTCAATCTGCTTTCAAAAGCCACAGTGTAGACGTATGAGCCAGGACTGTTGACACACACTCCAAAAATTAGGAGAGGTATTCGGCCGACCCCGGAGGTTCCAGCGAAAAAGCGGCCGTGTAATTAAGGACGGCAGGTTCGTGCAAATAACGTGTGATGAACGTATCGCGACGTGCCCCGACAGAAACCTATGATGAGGTAGAACATTGGTTGCCGTAAGCCCGGCCCAGGCAAAACTCAGGTAATTACGAAAACGAGGAAACCCAGCCTTCAACGGACACGTACACAGGAAGAGAAGAAAGACGACCACACACGCTGGGAAAGACGACCACACACCCCAGCGTGTGTGGTCGCCTTTCATCTCTTCTTGTGTACGTGTCTGTTGAAGGCTAGGTTTCCTCGTTTTTAAGCTGTGTACCAACAGGCCCAACGCCAGACTCTTCTATAATTACGAAAGGCAAGCAACCACCCTACGCAATGTCGGTAGCGCTGATAGACATACAAAGATAAGGTTACTGTTACCTGTCAGCGTGCTGCTTGATTACTTGTGTCGTGTGCGGCGAATCTTGTTCGTTGTGCGTACAAACACGCGTGGAAGTGTATTTGAGTAATCTAGGCGTGCTTATACAAGAGAGAGAGGAGTTTTCAGCGTACGTCGACCAGCAAAATGTCACTTCGTGACTGCTACTATTACAACTACTAGTACTGCTACTACTACTACCACTACTACTGCTACCACTACTACTACTACTACTACTACGACTACTTCCACTGCTGCTGCTGCTGCTGCTACTACTACTACTACTACTACTACTACTACTACTACTACTACTACTACTACTACTACTACTACTACCACTATTGCTACTACGACAACGACGACGACGACGACAATGACAGCACAGAGTAGACTGAGCTGCACTGTAATTAGAATAACAGCGTCCTCATCGCGGTTGCTGCGCATGCATGCGCATTTCTGACACATCTGGTTGCGAACACATTTAACCATAAGCACAATCAAATGATAATTCAAGCAATCGTTTTCTCTGCAGTGTTCACAGCCATCGATCTACTAAGGCACAAAAGATGGCGCCGAAGTATGCGATCAGCTAGAAGCTCATAAAGAGTTCGACGAAGTACACCCAACAGCAAAAGTTCGCGGGACGCGAAATTTTTCGAGAAAGCTGTATTCTCGCTTTGTCCGGAAACATAACTTCCAAATAAAGATAGTTGTTATTGTAACCTACACAGTCAGCATCTAGATTAGAAGCTCTGCGCACTAATGGCTAATTCACACCTTCGACTTGCACAGGTAGCGCGATCTATTTCGACTGGCAACCAAAAAGCGACTCAAGGCGACCTATGTTCACACCTTCGTGTGACCCTTACCCGTCACCACACGGAATTCACGTCTGATCGCATTGCTATTGCCGCGCAAAATAAGCCGACGCCCTGTTCCTGCGTGTGTGATTGGTTCATAGGTTTGCGACTGCAGTCGCGCGTCTAAAAAACCGAGCAGCGAGCGACTGAGCCAGAGTAGCCACTTTGCGACCAAAGTGGTCATTTGCGACTAACTTGGTTGCGTTACCAGTGCTAGTCGCAGGTTTTCACGAGCCTTAAAGGCCCGTTCACACTTGCAACAAGCACCGATCGCTAGACCAAGTCAGTCGCCAAGTGAGTGGCCGCAAATGGCCGCTTTGGTCGCAAAGTGACTACCTTGGCTCAGTCGCTCGCTGCTCGGTTTTTCAGTCGCGCGGCTGCAGTCGCAAACCTCTGAAAAAATCACACACGCAGGAACAGGACGGCAGCTTAACTTGCGGGGCATTTGCAATGCCAGCGGAAGTGAAATCGTTATCGCGATGGGTATAAGTCGCACGCAGGTGTGAACATCGATCGCCTTGAGTCGCTTCTTGGTCGCCAGTCGCAAACGATCGCGCGACCGGTGCATGTCGCAGGTGTGAACGAGTCCTTATAGAGCAGACATTCGCATTCGCTGTGGAGCCAACGTCCCGTAAACTCTTTCTTTTGGGTGTACACTTCTCTGAAACTCAAGCGCTTCTGATGAGGCTCTAGAGGAACATTCGTTAGTGTAAGGATGAAGTCCTACGTGACGTCTTGTGAAAAACCGCGGCATGAAATATACCTACCATAAAAAATAACACTGATATTATACCTTCCATCTTTTAGATCTCGCGGATATCTTTAGGAACGAACGTAAACAAATCCCCGGAGCTCTATTCGATTCTCCTCACTCGCTATTTCCGGCGAAGGACGTCTTACTTCAAAGGAAAAGAGCACGCGGCTCATCTTATTCACATAATATTACATGGCAGGTGCCGCGGCTGCGCATTCGATAAAATCTCTCGGAGGTCGTTCCATTACTCATTCGATGAATCCCCTCTGAAGGTAACGAAAGACCTGCACGAGTAATAAAAGTTTAGCCGAAAGACGAGGCGAGGCTCCTAGGCACAAGAAAGTGAGTACACTTAACTTCCTGATATATAGGTTGAAATAAGTGACAATATAGAAGCAAAATACTTGGTACGATTCGCAGCGTGCCAGGCAAAGTAGCTGAAAGGGGTCGTATCTTCGAGTCGCATTAAATGAAGTCTCCCAGAGTCACAGAGCAAATCTCTTCTGATACGATGTGCTTCTTGGATAAGAAAATGAAAAAAAGGAAAGATAAAAAAGTACGACGTCAGGAAGAAACGAGAGAATTCAAAGGTGACTCCGTGAGTCTGCGTGGGAACATACCAGTGCGCTTGTCAAAGATATACTTCGCATTTTTCGAATGCGAACTCCATCATCGGCTCAACGACAGGAATCCATTACGTGTGAAGGGTAGCGTATTGCGTATCGCAACTTAGGTACAGTGTAGGGTGAGCTGATCGCTGTAGCTGGAGCCATAGAGTTTCACAATATTACACTAGAGCGAAATGTGGCGCTAGTGTCTACGGGAGCTACAACGCATGTCGCTTCAGCCGGTATGGGAATGATGGGCAGTACATGGATTTGCCTACGTGTGGCTTTCTTTTTCAATTATAAAAATGGTAATTATTAGAATAGTTCAGCAGTCCAACCTTGACATTTTGAATCTCACCAATTCTAGTCAGCGTCACGATGGGTAGAGGTTATGGTGCTCGACTGCTGATCCGAAGGTCGCGGGATTGAATCTTGGCAGCTGTGGCAGCATTTCGACGGAGGCACAATGTCAGAGGCCCGTGTACTTAGATTTAGATGCACGTTTAAGAGCACCAGATGGTCATAAATTTCCGGAGCCCTCCACTGTGGTGTCCCTCATAATTATATCGTAGTTTTGGAACCTAAAACGCCAACAATTATTATTATTAATAATTCAAATCAGCTCCAGAGGTCATTCTTTTGTGCGAAACAGAAGCTAAAACACAACAATAAACGAAAGGTTCAAGTGCGCTTAAAGCCGCAAGCGCGAATTCAAGACAAATGCATGCGCTACCCACCATTCTCGTTGTGATTCAACGATAGCAGCGCCACATTTCCCTCTAGTAAATATTGCAGGAAGCACAATGGCTGGGGCCGTCTGCATGCTGTAGAAAATTGAAAAGAAAGACCTTGCTCATTCTGGCCTTCTGATCTAATCCACGAAAGTTCCGTTCAGTAAGCGTTTAAACCAAGGCATTCACAGGTAGATATAGGGAGAGACGATTCGCTGCTCGCTTCCGATTGTCCAGAGTAAGCACACCTCTCCCGACGCACTGCACGCAATTGATGAGTCGACATAATGGATACCTCGAGGTGCCGTGACTCGAGCATCGAGATTCAGAAACGGTGAGTTAGTCTTATCAGGCACTCCTTTGATCCCGCAGGTGCACGTGATAGAGGAGGTTACATTTACCTGGCCGACTCCTCGAATCGATTTTCAGCTGCAGCGGTATGGGCTGTAAGGTTGCAGTCTGCCTACCTGAAAGACGTGTTCGCTCTAGCTCAACGCATTAAGAACCACTCAGAAATTTACTTAAGACTGGAGTTTTTCTTTCAGTCTTCTCTTACGTTGGGAGCCAGTACCGAAATCCCGACTTCTGCTGTCAAAAATAGAAGCACTTAGTAGGAGTGAAGCGAAAAAATTCAACCAGCTCCGCTTCGAGCACATCGATGAAACAGCAAAACTGGCGGCCTTCCCTTCGTCAGGCTAACGCATTTCTATGTGTTGCAAGTCTTTCAGGTATGTTGTATCACTGCTCTTTAGTAAACACTCTTCGTTAAGCTTTGAGGTGGTAGTACAGCTTTATTGCAAATTGACCATACCACTCTCATACAGAGGTTTACAAAGAAGCCTTCGCTTAAGATGCTCCGATATGTTCTGTCACTTGTCTTTATTGAACACTCTTTGTTAAGCTTTTGCGGTGGCAGTATAGCCACCAGCTTTTATAACCACAAAGTATTACGTCACAGTGGAGTGACTGGTAACTGCCACGCCATTTGCTGGGCTAACTGTTGCCTTCGTCCTCTTTAGCGGAAGTTGTGTGTAGTGCGATTTACCCAATTTCCGTAGCACACACGCGTTTATGATGACGATAGTTTTCTGAGAAGCCGAACAGATTTCTGTGACACATACCCGTTTGTCGGGCTAAGTGTTGCCTTAATTTTTAGTGGACCAGTGGTGAGTAGTGGGATTTACTATATTTCTGGGGCACATACCCGTTTATGATCAGAGTTGCCACGCCCCTGACATGAAAGCCTCGACTAAGAACAGCCTCGCTCTTATGTTAAAAAATGTTCGGATCACACTTAATACAGAAACAAAAAGAAAGAAAAAAATCGCGCCATCTCCCGCTAAAGGGGACCATGAGGCGATGCGAAACAGCGTTTCGGCATGTCGAGCCCGCGTTTCAGATGAGAAGTGGAGAGGGGTCTTGGAGAGGAGAAAAGAAAGTGGAGAGGGGGAGCGGAGAGGAGGTGTGTGGAGAGGAGGTGTGTGGAGAGGGATTGCGCATGCGCAGTATGGGTACTCACGCCCCACACCACCGGTTTGAACTCCGCATCTAATAAAAGGTTATCTTAGAGGGCTTGGCACAGGGCTTTGAAAATGTATTACTAGGTTCAGGAATCTCACGTGTATAACTTGGACACAAATAATAATAAATATTTGAAACGTTGAGATTGAAGTCCGCTTCGGTGGTACAGCGGTTACGGTTCTTGGCTGCTGACCCGAAAGTCGCGGGTTCAATCCCGGCCGCAGTGGTAGCATATTTATTGAGGAGAAATTCTAGAGGCCCCTTTACTGTGCGATATCACTGCTCGGAAGAGAGCAGCGCTTTGTGATAGGTAGTGAGGCGCCGGAATTCGTAAAGGAATACGTCTACTTAGGACAGGTAGTGACCGCAGACTGAAGTAATAAGCAGAATAAGGATGGGATGGAGCACATTCAGCAAGCATTCTCTAATCATGAATGGCAGTTTGCCACTATCACTCAAGAGCAAGGTATATAACAGCTGCATCTTACCTGTACTCACCTACGGAACAAAGACCCGGAGGCTTAGAAAGAGGGTTCAACTTAAACTGAGTACAACACAGCGAGCAATGGAAAGGAAAATGATCGGTGTAACCTTAAGGGACAAGAACAGAGCAGAGTGGGTCACGGAAGAAACGGGGGTTAAGGATATCATAGTTGAAATCAAGGAGAAGAACTGGATATGGACCGGGCACGTAGCACGTCGGCAGGATAACCGGTGGTCATTGAGGGTAACTGACTGGATTCCAAGAGATGGCAAACGCGTGAGGGGAAGACAGAAAATTAGGTCGGTAGACGAGATTAAGAAGTTTGTAGGTATAACGCGGCAGCAGCAAGCGCAGGACCGGGTTGATTGGCGGGACATGGGAGAGGCCTTTACCCTGCAGTGGGCGTAGTCAGACTAATGACGATCAGTGCTCGTTTAAGAAAACCAGATGATCAAAATTTTAGAAGCCCTTCACTACGGCGTGCGTCATAATCATATCAGGGGTTTCGGCACATAAAAACCCAGATATTATTATTAACGTTTAGATTCAAGTACACGTTTCAAAATTTTCTGTATCGAACATGTGGCCATCCTTATCTCGGAGAGCGCTCGCGCACTTGTGTAATACAGATGTTCTGTCATAACTCTTTTTGCGTTTTCAAGAGGCGAGTGGTCGTGTCAATCCTCGCGCTTTGGAAACCCTCGATGCTGTGAAAACTTTAGTTCAAGGCCGTTGAGCAAATAAAAAGGCGGTTTGTTGTGCGTACGCTGAGAAATGGCGCCGCAGTGACATTACGATTTGATGAGCAACTACGCGACAGCGGTGTAACAGGCAAAACGGGGTGAATTCGCTGAACACGCAAAAATCTGCTGGCACCATGCCGGCGCCAAGAAAAAAAATATTAATAAACAGCGACGTTATTACGGTTGCCGCTTCTAGCTATGCCATCGACATGTCATCGCCGACCCGTCGGTCACTGAACAAAAATATCGCAAGACGCTACGAAGAAATAACGTGCTTTCGACCACGTTGAAAGCAAATGAAATACCCCAAACAGACTAGTCCGAAACGGCTTAGCATCCGTATGAAAGGGCACGCGAACGTGAAATATGGCAGTGCTGCCTTTATAGGGCAATGCACTGATGGCTGCGCCTGAGTGGCTTTATTATAACTACGATGAATGGGTGAAGGCATGGCGTTGTGTGCGTGCGTGCGTGTGTGCGTGCGTGCGTGTGTGTGTAATTTTAGGTGCAGACGAGAAGGCGTCCTGTCATCCGAACACTTTCGCTAGGCAGAACGCAAATGCATCAAAATGAAGGCAAAGAAAAATAGTATCAAAATGTACTGGCTGTCTGCTTCTTTAAGCAACAATATTATTGAGTTGCGGGTGCATTAACTTAGAGCACGGGAAAAAAGAAGAAGAGGAAATCATCTCTGGACAGTACGCGCAAAAAAGCCCAAAATACTCAGCAGTGCGTGGCCGAGCAGCCCAGTATCCCTTCTTTGTGTCTCGTCTTTTAACGTTTATTTTGCTTCGTTTTCCGGTCTCTAACGTTTGTATGAAGGCGCTCCTCTCGTTGGAAATGATGGATGAAAAACGTCATCCATTCATCAATTCGTAGAGAAAAAAAAAAAGAAGTTCGTGTCTTCCGTTGCAAAAAATTTAGGCTTTTCTTTTGTGTGGGAAACAGGACAATAAAACGGTATTCGTGTTCGTGATGAAGGAATTATATGGATTAATTATGTGTGAAACGTGAGAGACTGTCAAGATGGCCACTATCTATCTATCTATCTATCTATCTATCTATCTATCTATCTATCTATCTATCTATCTATCTATCTATCTATCTATCTATCTATCTATCTATCTATCTATCTATCTATCTATCTATCTATCTATCTATCTATCTATCTATCTATCTATCTATCTATCTATCTATCTATCTATCTATCTATCTATCTATCTATCTATCTATCTATCTATCTATCTGTCTGTACTAACACAGGGTTCTTTCCAGCTAATTTGCTGATTATTCAACCCACTTGAAAATACTCTGATTCTAATAATAACTGATTAGAAGAGCTTAGCTCAGAAATAAGCGAAAAATTGAGTTCTGGTCTATCGCGTGCCACATCTGCGATATTATTATGATACCGTAATGTTATGAGACCGCCATAGTCAGGTGGGTGGAGGCACTCCTGATCAATTTTGACCAGCGGTTCTTTGACGTGCACTTAAGTCTCAGCAAATGGGTGGCTTTGCATTTCGCCCCTATCGAAATGCATTCTCGTGCTTAGCAGCACGACACCTCACCTGTTAAGCTACTACGCTGGTTTTGAAAATGACCCACACGGTTCCTTATGCATCCTGCTCAGTCGACTCGAAGGCGAAAGCCATCTTCTTTTTCTAAGCTGATGTCTTGCACCTCCCCCAGCCCCCCTCCGAAAGCTTTCTGCATTTCACCTGGTTTTGCAATGTCTCCAGGATCGGAGACATTGTCAGCTTTCATGACCCGAAGGTCGCGATACTAAATCCCGGCCGCGGCAGCTGCATTTTCGATGGAGGCGAAAATGTTTGAGGCCCGTGCGCTTAGATTTAGGTGCACGTTAAAGAACGCCAGGTGGTCGAAATTTCCGGAGCCCTCCACTACGGCATCCCTCATAATATTATCGTGGTTTTGGGACGTTAAACCGCAGATATATTAATTATTTAAGCTTTCTGCAACTCACCTTCTTCGGCACTGCCTCTGGGATCGGCCCACCTTTGACCAAGGAAGGATGTCGTGTGATGACGCCACAGATTTTGGTGATCTGTGACGTTACGATGATGTAGTATGAAGACGCCATCACGCGATGATAATTTTTTGCGTCGCTCGTGTTGACGCCGCTTACGTGGGAGGCCGACGCCCGTCAGTTTTCGCGTTTGATAAGGTATCTAGGATCGATGGCATTTTAAGTACAGAAATCCGAGTTAGTTGGTACGAATTCATTGTGGGATAGCGCGAAAAACACACAGGGACACAGCCAAGAGAGTTCGAAGTAGCTGTGTCGTCTCTCTTGCCTGTGCCCCTGTGTGTCTTTTGCTCTATTCCACAAGGCATTTTCAGCTTTCTGCACTGTCACCTGAATTGGCCCACCTTTAACTAACCAATGATGTCATTTGATGACGTCATCATGTGACGTCACGTTAAGTGGCGTCACAGTAACGTCACAAATTTTAATTATCTGTGACGCCATGTGGTGGCGCCATCCCGTGATGATGATTCTTTGCATAACTCGTGTTCACGCCGCCGACGTGGGACGGCGGTCAATTTTCGCGTTTGATGAGGCATCTAAGGCTTTTCGCTTTAATAATAATTGCCGAGGTTTGACGTGCCTGAATCACGATGCGGTAACGAGGCACGAAAACGCAAAGACGAAGTGCAATTGCGTTGTAGTTACTTGTATAAAAGCCTATTTGAACAACAAGTACTGCAGAATGGGCAAGTTGGTGCATTATGACAACGTATTGGTATAGCGCAGCTCAGTTTGAGCATAAAGAAAAGAGGCTTCAGCGAAGAAGGAAACACAGGCAACAGGATGAGCGCTAAACTTCCAACTTTTTGTTTATTGCATGACCCTACAGCACATTATATGGCTCACCTCACAGCACACGTGACGCCGCTATCTGACCAAAAAACCAAACATGTGGCGCAGCACACGTGACCAGAAAACGCAGTTTACTCAAATATCACATTAACTACACCTCACTGCACACGCTCAAGAAAATCGATCTCTTTTTCAGATAAGGCTATCGATGGCGTACTCACACACAGCTTCACACATTTCGCAATAGAATTCGCCTCGATGATCTCACGTGTCAACTGATTACGACTGCGGCCCAAAACGACACAACGGTCAAACAATGGAGTGCATGCACACGTCTTACAATGCATAGCCAGGAAACTGCCTGAGGAAACCTTGTTTTTGGTATCAATGGTGTATCAATGACCGCCTACGCGAACATTGTTGCAATGTTTCTTGAGCGTGTGATTAATGCAACTCCACTAACGTGAAGCCTGAGGAAGTGCGCACAGCACAGGCAACTTAGCGATTCCCTTGGCGCATGCCACCGGCTCAGCAATCGCGTGCTTACGAGGCAGTGGCACCCTCTATTGCGCGGCATGGTTTATCAGCCGCATGTTTCAGAAGCGTTTTTCGCGATCTTAGATAAATAACTGCGATTATTTGTTGGTTATTTCTGCGGTTTATATCATTTTAGACCTTGTTAGTTTATTTCGCACTGGTTTTGAGCATTGCTGGTCTTGTTTTAGGCCTGTATTGACCCCTGCGTGACCATGCGACACGAGACGGTGGACGACAAGTCGGGAAGCTAAGTTCTACGCACTTGAAAACAAAAAACAATCTGTCTTCTTCCTCTTGTCTTTTTTTTAATTCTCAGTTCGTGCCACAAATATTTCGTTGAACTACGCGCAAACGAGCCCAACGTAATACTCTGCGACGGCATGCGATCCCGCCATTTTAGCGAAAATCGGAACTCAAACTTTCAGCTCTGCTGCTTGCAGACAAAAGTGATCTACATCCCTCCTTATATCAGGACTTGTTAACAATTTTGTACTGCACATTTGATGACGACTTCAAAACGAAATAGCAGCAAGGTTTGCGTACCTTTAGTCCGTCTGTAGCCGGGAAAAAAAGCTTCTCCGTAGCAGTTAACATCCATCCAGCAGACAGAATTAACACGTTCACTCGTACACGAGTTTGTCTGTACATTGCAGGGCGCACAGCCGTCAAAATATCGAAAAAAAAATGGCACTTGTTTTTTCCATGGCTGTGCCACACAGTGGGCTGTGCCATTATGGTTCTTCCCGTGCGCGCCGACAGCGAGAGTGCCAAGCACAGTCCATTCGTTCTAAGCGGGGGTGGCCGGGTGGAAGCGGGAGGTGGCCGGCAGGCCAGCTGGATCGTAGAGCCTGCTTCTGGAAAGCTCAGTCAGCAAATTGTTGATCGAAACTGAGATAAAAAAAGGTAGCTGCTCGCTACGTCCGCTCATGAAAATATAAATAAAAAAAAGATGTTCATGCGCTCAGTCACGGCAGTGAGTTATTCTGCCGTAATGTAGCGCTTAAGTTAACAGAATGCTTTTAAGAGGGGTCGTCTTCCGCAACCCAACCCCACTTGAGAAAGTGGACTGTGCTTGGCACTACCACTATCGGCACGCTCGGAACAACAACGCCACGTGTCGCGATTTCGGCGCTTTGGCCACAAATCACTTGCACCAATGTTTTTTCTCCCTCGACTGTACAGTACGAACGGATTGAAACGCGAAAATTTAGGCTAAGTAATGCACGTTACACTCGTTTCCAGCGTCTACAGCTCGTGTTATATCGGCGTAAGTTTGTCTCGAACGCTTAGGTCAGAGCCATTGCCTTTAGCGGATAGATTTGCAGCGACATGACGCGGTTATCACGTGTTATTGATCACAGCAGTCGTTATAATAAAAAAAAATCAGCATATCCACGGGGTGAATGATGATGAGTGGGGCGAAGCTACGGAGGGAATCATCTGTAAACCGTGAAACTCTTCCGTGAAATGCGCCCAGTACATAATATAAAGAGTGTGAAACATCGTGTATATATTAAACATCAAACTTTTATTGTACTGTTGGTTTACGTGGTCCCTTCATTATCACTTGTGATCGGTGAAATGCAAGGAAGAAGTCCGCTCCCGAGCGAAAGAGCGACCGCATTCCCCGCTCGCCCTGTGCGAATTACAGGCAAGGCTAGAGGGAAGACAGGACGCGCGTTCCACGACGCGAGGTCGGTAGCATGCCCAACGAAAGCCAACGGAACGCGATCGTGCAAGTGCTCCGGCTTCGCATCGCCTCATGGTTCCATTTAGCGTCCCAAAACCAAATATATTGCTCAAGGTGTGCCTTGCGTTTTTCGTAGAAATAATTTCTTTATCATGTACATTAAGACGAAAAGTTGAAAGCTCACTAGAGTGTATCACCCGCAAAGTATGTCTTTTAGTGTGATTTAACTCTCGTAC
This sequence comes from Rhipicephalus sanguineus, assembly GCF_013339695.2. Taxonomy (NCBI): domain Eukaryota; kingdom Metazoa; phylum Arthropoda; class Arachnida; order Ixodida; family Ixodidae; genus Rhipicephalus; species Rhipicephalus sanguineus. Next base: position 22,813,265 of record NC_051183.1, on the reverse strand, counting down.
GGCAGGGTCCTCGCGCCGTTGCCGGTCCACCTCGCCCGTTGACGATCGGGCGAGGTGGCTACATACAAGTACTACTACTACACTTTAAGAAAAAACATCTGGCGTTCTTTCGTTCTGCTTTTACAAAACATCTGGCGTCTTTCGTTGGTTTATTTCATCAATCAACGGCGTTTTGAACAAAATTTTATTGTTTAATCACGCACAGGAGAAATATCACCAGGCACTACCTTGGAGGTAAACAATGGCTGCTAATGGGAATGAGAGACAGAAGAAGTCGGCTTTTAGCTAACACTTACACTTCTACTTCTACTAACGTTTCCTACTGGAACATGCCAATGGCTGCTAATGGGGAATGAGAGACAGAAGAATTCGGCTTTTAGTTAACGCGCACGCTGCGAATTTTTTATTGTTCAACAACGCACAGGAGAAATCTCCCACCGGCACCACCTTGGAGGTCAAAGCGTAAGACTTGTTACGGAGTACTACGATGACGACGATTACGAGGGACGAACGGGTGCCGCCTTAAGGAGCTTCGCCCCTAAAAAAATTATGTTGCGTGTAAACCCGTGAGTACTGTACGTCTTCCCGCTGCACACACTGAGGCTGCCGTCTGCTTTGCTATCGGTTTCATCAGGCAGACGTGACGTCACCGCAAGAGCAGACGGCTTATCGACGGCAATAGGCCGCTAGCGGAAATGCTGCGTCATCGCAATGCCGGCTGCGGTAACCATGGCAGCGCTGTTAGAAAATGAACAATAGACACTTCTCAGATTACCTTGTTGTCCTTCTTTGCAGTCACAAAAAATCAATCATGCTTAGAGGTTTTATTTTGCATTCGCTGTACATTTGACCTGAAGAATGTTCTACGACTGCATCCGTCTCTCCATGCGGGCTCTGTGGTGATCATCATCGAGTCTTATTGACAGTACACAAACGATTTAGAGCTTCATCGGCCTCAAGGCTGCTCGGTAAGTGTCGACTTAGTTGACCTTGTCCAATTCAATACGTGCTGATGGGATGTAGCGTGAGAGATAGTGGACCGACGCAAAACCGTAACCTCTGCTATCGAATTATAACAATAATTTGTAGGGTTATATGTGTCGGACCGACGATCTCATTATGAGGCAAGCCGTATATGATTGTTTCGGCAATTTCGACCATCTGGCCTTCTTTGACGCGCACTTACACCGCACAGTGCACGGGCGTCTAAGCAGTTAGCCTCCGCCGAAATGCCAACGCGGCCGGCATCGAACCCGCGACTTTCGGGTGAGTTAAAGCGGAAAGTTGGGCTAGTTGGTAACGTGAATAATAGGACATGTTTACTAGCGAAAAAGACGAGGACGAGAACAAGGAATACAGGACAACGCTAGATTTCAACTAAACTTTATTGCTGTCCTGTGGCCGGTGTTATGTAGGCCAAACCGGCCGCTGCATTAACGTAAGGCTGCGGGAGCAACGAGCGGCAGTGAAGGCGTTGGCCGGTGGTGGACACCTTGCCGACCATTGTAGGAGATGTCTCCATACTATGAAAAAACGGCAGTGCTGCGCAGCTTCGCAACCCAGGGGGAGAGGGAGATTTTTGAAGCTTTGGTCATTAAAAAAGAAGCTGATGTCAGCAGTAGTCCTCTTTGGCTCTCTCTGACAAGGAACTTGGCTATCTGGAAAGAAACTGATAACTCTTCTGCGTTGATTATTTTTTTCGGTATTAACAGGACCTTTGCGCGCATGCGCTCGCCAAGTTGTCTATATATATATATATATACCTGAATGTTATGTGTAATAAAGTTTAGTTGAAGTCTAGCGTTGTCCTGTATTCCTTCTTCTCGTCCTCGTCTTTTTCGCTAGTAAACATGTCCTATTTTTCGGGTCAGCACTTGATCACCGTAACTACTGTGCCACCGCAGCAGAGAACCGCTGTTATCGAGCTTTGTCCAATACGCGTGCACTGAAATTTACGCATTGCACTCTTAAAAAGAATGCCGCTACCCTTGCAAGAATACTATGTGCTTTGCCGGAAGTGAGCTGTCGTCACTGAACGGTATTTTTTGGCCAATCATATCGCCGATAATTGAACGTTCCAAAGCCGAACCAAACAGCGAACGCGTGCAATATTCCGCCACAGATTACATCGGCGACTGTACTCGCCGCTACCGTTCCTTTTGAGTGCCGCTATTTTTGTTCTTTTTTTTTCGTTGCTGCTCAGCAACTTTTCACAGTTCACCCCGACAGGACTGAACTTCAACTAGCTCATTATGGCGTCACATTTCTCATGGTCACAAAAGGATATTACGCAATTAATATGTAATAGCGTACGCACGGGGAATTCGCTCACGCCTCCGCAAACATGACTACCAGTCAGCTGCGGTGGTATAAGGGTTACGGCGCTCGGTTGCTGACCCGAAAGTCGCGCGTTCAAGCCCGTCCGCGGCGATCGCACTTAAGTGCAGGCAAAATGCTAGAGGCCCGTGTACTGTGCGCCGTCAGTGCACGCTAAAGAACACCAGATGGCCCAGAGCCCTGCACTGCGACGTGGCTCATAATCATATTGCGGTTTGGTAAAAGGAATTCGCTGAACTTTGAAATGAAAGACGTTTCGGCTCCCGTACGGGGGCCTTGTTCACAATCTGAAAACAAGGCCCCGTATGGGAGCCAAAACGTCTTTCATTTAAAGTTCTTTTGTATTTGGTTGGCGTATTGCCTTTACCTTCTGACCATGGGCATTCCCGACCACACGAGTTTTTTGTCAAATCCTCGATATCATATTGTGCTTTTCACACGTTACTAGACGATAAGAGCCTAAGTTTTTTTTTTTTTTTGAGCGCTAGTGTTTCGGGGTGTTTAATTCAACTTGGCTGTTAATCTTACGTTGAACATAGGAAACAGTGCAGAAGACAGAACACAAGCGCCGCCTTTCTAATTCGATGGATTCAATCCTTGCAGTTGCTCATCTAGAAGGAGTACTTCATTTCCTCACTATACTTTTTGTAAGACACTCTACGCTGTAAACAGCGCCGTGTCCAAAGCACCCGCGACGCTAAAGGACCCTTAAACAAGGTCTAAATATACGAAGAACGAGTGCGTCATTCTCTCTTGGCGTTTCCCGTCTTTTCTACACAATTCGTGACGCAAGCAGTCCGTTCACGTGACGTCACGAGGAAACAAGTTCTCGATTGGTCCTCATAAGAGGGATATCAGTTGTGAATTGTCTCCTATAGGCTGCTTTGCCACGCAGTCGCACGGCCGTTCTACCTTTGCTCGCATGGCTATCGCGAGCGATCGACTGATTTGACATCGTCTTGTGCGTTCTGGACTGTGTAAGCGGAGATAACAGCGTCTAACCGAAAAGCATGAAATCCTGAGGGGCTTAGTGTTGACGCTTCCACGCGTTTTATGGAGAAATAGGTGGCGAGGAGGAGACAGCGCCTGTAGGAAGGGTAATGAAGGCGACAAAGAAACCGCATTCTCGTTCTGAATGCGGAGCGCTTTTAGGTGCCCTTCAAGGAGTGCTTTCTTCAGCGATGCATAAACGACCACCGTTCCTCTGCTTCACTAGCGCTGTGTTTTTACTTCGCGCGATCGCCTCGTCTTATGCGCAGTCACTTGATCAGACAGAAATGGTGGTTCATTTCCCTCGAGCAATTCATCTAGGAAGGTTCGTGCTGTGAACAGCGTATGTTGCCAGGGCGACTTACGGAGTGCCTACATAAACGATGTTTACGCGGGCGAGTATTCTGCGAGTTGCAGGATTTCTTTTATCGCGACGTCGTTCGAATTGTTGCCCGATGCGTTCCAATCGTGTCGGTTCCAATTGTCGCGTGAAGGGCGGTCATGCGAGAGACGATAGCGATAAATTTGAGACGACCTGCGTGAGCGGATAGTAAAAGAGAATACGACTCAGCCTACTACGCCATTGTGCTTTGGTGTGAGATGTGTCTGGCTTCTATTAAGTCCTTATCTTCAGTGTATTTACTAACGTCTTCTTTACGATATGGACTATATGCACAGTTAAACAAAACGAGTCCCACAGTCGTTGTGATGTCGTCTCAGGCTCCAGAGAGATAGCGAACTGAATACGATGTACCGTGGTGAATCGTGTAAGACCGGTAGATTTTATTTAATTTTGGAATATATTTTCGTTACAATTTTTAGTTCAAATATTCCAGCGCTACTTCTGAAGTAGCACAGGACAGAGAAGGACATGTCCTGCGCTCTCCTCGTCAAAAGCAGCACTGGAATATTTCAAGTAAAATTGTAATACTAACTAGTCCTGCAAAACCTACAGTTCTATTTTTACGTATAGCATGACGTAATCAATGTGGCAACGGAAACTAATTTGTCTGTTTATGCATAAAATCTTCCGAAATTTAGCCTAGTTATGTAATTATTTGTGCTTATTTCAATACTTTCTAGGAAGTTTTGCGCGGTGTTCGAATATTTCGAACGATAAATATGCTTATCAAATCGAATGCCGAACTATTCGAATCGAATATTCGAAGTTTCGAATATTCGCGCACCCCTGGATAAAACAGGTGGAGATGTTGGGGCTTGGACGACTTACACTAGACAACACAGTGTGTGTAATAAGATCACGACAGGCGAAATACTGAAGGTCCAAGGGCCCAGCTCTATGTCACTGCTTTGGTGGGCCTCAGCGAGTACAGCTGAGGTCGCAGCAGTCACCAAACTTTTTGCGCTGTGTGCTATAACCCATTAATCTACGGTCAAAGTTTATGCTTTTCGACGAACTAGTGGAGGGTTCTTGAATGAGCTGACGGCATCGCAATACTGCGATTTAAATGGCCCCTAAACAATATCTAAAAATACAAACAACAAGCGTGTTAATTATGTCCTGGAGTTGCCCTGCTTTACGGCACAATTTGTGACGCCAACAGTCTGTTCACGTGACGTCACGAGGAAATAAGCCGTCGATTGATCCATACACGAGGAATATTGGTTGTGAATTTTATCTTACCCTCCTTTGCCACGCATTCGCACGGCCTTTCTAAGTTGTCCCGCATGACTATCTTGCGCGATGAACTCCTTCGCTTCGCCTTTGTGCGTTTTAGACTGTGCCAGCGGTGATAACGGATTGTATTAGTCGAAAAGCGCGAAATACGGAGAGGCTCGACGCTTAGTGCTGACATTGTCCAAGTGTTTTATGAAGAAATCCAATTGAAAAAGACAACAAAATACGACGACAGAAAAGTCTGGTGTCTTGTATTTTAAGACATGTCATACTGTTGCTACTCCGTCGTTTGTCGCCATGCTCTGTCGTGTCAACAGGTTCTGTAGAGCTACAACAAATTTTTCGCATTATTTCGGGGACATTTCTGTTGTGATAGTTTGGTGCCTGTTATGACAACACATTTTTCTGCACTACTACGAACATTTGTTATAGCACTTCAGTTCTGTGTTGTAACTGCACACACAGAGCAGAATGCACTTCTGTAGTCACGACAAGAAATATTGTTGAACAACCTAAAAGTCGGTTATTTAGTAGTCTGTACTAACTGAAGCAAAATCTTGTTTTAACCACAACAATTTCTGTTGTCCTCATGCCAACTTCTGTTGTCGTTTTTAACTGGGAATGAGTGTCGAGGAGGAGATGGCGCCTGTAGGAATGATAGTAAGGCGAGGTAGAAACCACTCTTCGTCTTTGGAACTCGGAGTGGTTTAGGGGCCCTTTAAAGTCACCGAGGCATTTGACTCTTTGACCTTTGCATGTTAGATATAGGTGGCTCCCGCGTACTATATGTTGCACAAGAACACGCGCATGCGCAAACAGTTTCGCCGACCGCACACTCTTTTCTCCCTGCACGCAGATATCAAACCGAAAAAAAAACGTTGTTGTTTACAAGCTCTCTCAGCGAAGATACCGTACGCATGATTGCGGACCGCAGACATTCAGTGCGTCGATAGCCGGGCCTTCTGTAATCAAAACAGGGGTCGCCAATTCTCCCTTACCGACTGAAATGAGATTCGTTTTGAGCGTACTGTACGACGTTTACCGTACTATACGAAGTTAGACAGCGACCTAATTAATTTTATTTGCGCTGTGGGCTTGCGAGGACCTTACATACATGTAATATTTGTGCTGCTTGGACTAACCTTTATTATTTTTCTTTAGCTATGAAGCCTTACTGACCAAAGCCACGATATAATCATGAAGGACGGCGTAGTGGCGGACGTCAGATTAGGTTTAGCCAACAATATTTCTTTAACGTGCACCTGAATGCGCGGATGTGTTTGCATTTGGCCCATATCAAAATGCGACAGGCGTACCAATATTTACCTTAGCTTTCACTGTCAAAAATGTATTGAGTAATGAAGCACCGGATTCCATGAGCACCGGCATCGTTATTAAATAGGCAACGTTTTGTCAATCAACGAAAAGAGAACGAAAAACTAATATCAGCGTTAACTATTCCATCAAACATCGTAGGTTCAGCAACTCAAGCAATTTTCACCTATTTCGCAGCGCCTTTCGTGCCAGCGGACATTGCGAACAGCCAAAGCCAAATCTACACTGTCGTGACTGAGCGCAAGGTGGTAGCTCAGAATTCCAGAGCTTGCCGACTAGAGAACACAAGGCACCGAAAACAAAAATAGAAATCCAATTGGCATTTGTTTCGCGCTTTTAGAAAAGCGTACTTGGATCTCCTAGCTATACTGAAAAAAAATTGCGCTGCGGTTCCGCGAGTATTGGGATTCTCTGATCACGACTATTTCCACGGTTGTACGCAGGAGGCTAAAGAAGCGACGGGCAATAGGGAAAGAAACAAACCAAGTGCTCAACAAGAGTAATGGATTCGATCCCGCGACCTTTGGGTCAGCAGTGGAGCACCTTAACTCCTATAGCACCGTGGCGCGGGTGGGCAGCAAATTGGGCGAGTCGGAAAAATACTCATGACGGCCAGCGCATCAGTGTTCATTTATCAGAGCCAATTGTGTTCCTTTCTTGTAAACCTTGCATATATTTCTTTCTTCCGGTGTAGCGAATGTATTTTCTCTTAATATTTGTATTATTATTATTTCGGTCTTGTTATGTATATTTGTGTAAATAATTCGTTTATTTTGTGTGTCTAACAATTCTTTTTTTCTTCAAGCAACCACCGTGTATTCCTTGTAAAGGACCATCGGCCCAGTCAAGCTGTTTTTTCGACAGCTTTTAGCCAATGCTATATCCCAGAACTCTTGCATTTCTGGAACTAAATCTGTATTGTAAACTGAACACAGTACGAGAGCAGTGCGTGTCACCTTTTTCGGTTCTAGTACTGTGTTCTCCTGATTCTCGCCACAATGAGCTCAAGAACAGCACTCGCCTCATAGAAAGCTCCTTACTAGGAATACTGATACGAAAAGGAAAAAACGAACTAAAAATCCAGAAGAGTACTCGACTTGCGCCTAACTCCTTACTCGGAACTCGCAACTAGACGAGCGGCATTATCATTTGCTTGCTCCTGTCGCTGACACTTGCTGGGAATCTTTGCTTCGCGCACGTTCGAGAAACAACTCGCCTAAGACGACGCGGGCGTCTTCGTCGCGACCACTAATTATGCAAACGAATGCAGTGACGCGTGTTCCCCGAAAGCGGCTTGCGCGAAGCGTAAAATTACGGGTTGGCCCCGCGCAACTGCGGCGGCAAACGGAGCGACGTCAAAGCAGCGAGAACGCGCGACGGCAACGCTGCCGCGTAGAGACGAGAGAGCGGAAGCGATCATCAGTTGAGAGATGTGTAATCAGAGACGTATTCGCACTGTTTTGCAAAAACTGCAGTTCTGCGTGTTGACACTGGTTTCTCTTTTTTTTTTTCCTTTTCTGCCTCCCTGTTAGCGGATGCACACGTTGCAAAGACATTCTCATGACAACCTGTCGCGGTGCTTCACTATAATGGCGCTTCACTTTCATCTGTTTTCTATCCCCCCTTTTCACGAAGTGCATTTTGTGCCACATTCAAGCATACCTAAGTGACTGCCATGGCAGGGGATGCATCTCAGCAATATATGGTCGTTTTACGCATGGAAGCGATTCAAAGAGTCAGTTCTGAAACTTTACTTTCTTGACGAACTAAGTGCCAGAAACGTTGACAAACGCAGTCTCGCACAAGAGGATGTGACATTCAAAGGGGCCTACGCGATATGCTCTCTATAATTGATCCTATATGTCCTCCAGCTTGTGTGTGCATGTGTTTGTACATGCGTGTGTGTAATTGTGAGTGAGTGAGTGAGTGAGTGAGTAAGTGAGTGAGTGAGTGAGTGAGTGAGTGAGTGAGTGAGTGAGTGAGTGAGTGAGTGAGTGAGTGAGTGAGTGAGTGAGTGAGTGAGTGAGTGAGTGAGTGAGTGAGTGAGTGGTGAGTGAGTTGAGTGTGAGTGAGTGAGTGAGTGAGTGAGTGAGTGAGTGAGTGAGTGAGTGAGTGAGTGAGTGAGTGAGTGAGTGAGTGAGTGAGTGAGAGTGAGTGAGCGAGCCCTAGAGATAAACGCAAAAGAAAATAACGTGGGGGTAACCCGCAATACCCTAAGTTACAACAGGGCTCAAGCCATTTAAAAAATAAATGAATATAGGAAATTTCTCAAAATACATATTACACGATGACAATTAAAAAAAATGTTTAGGGGATAAGCCAGCAGAGCGCGTTCTAAATGACGTAAATTTTAAACGTTAGGCTCATTAGATGTAATAAACTAAGTTATAAAAATATCCGGCAGACCCTACGCACTGTGGGTATCGATGTAATGCGAAGCAGCCAGCAGAGAGCTGCATACATCGCCTTGTTCCTCTTTGAGGAAAATGAAGTCATTCACGTCATGACATCTAGTTCACTATATATCCCATGTTTGTCATGCATGCATCCATGTAGAATCTTCTTTATAATGAAACGTATATTCTGGTACATGCTATGCATGAACTCTCATTTAGGTTCGTCGTACAGTCGCGTCAAGCAATACCAGTTTTGGTGTATATCAAGCTAGGGAAGCGGTTTAGTTTCTACAGCGCGACTGGACGCGGACGGAGAAGGAACACGCAAACACACACACAGCGCCGACTTTAAACTGGAATGTTTATTTTTCATATGCACGTGACGCTTATATAGACACACGCGAGCAGGTGCACACAAAACAAGAAACAAAAGCAGGACCCAAACGCGCATGTTCTGCCGCAATCACAACCAGTTGCCACCAACTTGCTGACACATGTATCATTCATTTTATCTATTTCATACGCTTCAATAATTTCTCTAGTCAATCGATCTCTTGCCCTGTTGACGAAACGGCCGCGAGCGCACCACGAGCGTGGCATCTAAATCACGCTGTACATAAAATGCATGTCATGATTGTCATGTCAACACTTGCCATTAGCGTTCATCATACACTCGCGTCACGCAATACCAATATTGGTGTATGTCAAGCTAGCGAAACAGCCGCGAGCATACCATCGGCGTGGCATGTAAATCAAGCGCTCCACGACAAGCATGTCATAATCTTCACGTCACTAACTGCCATTTATGTTCGTCATACAGTCACGTCACGAAATACCAATTTTCGGGTATACCAAGCTAGCTAACCGGCCGCGAGTGCACCATGAGCATGGCTTGTAAATCATGCCTTACACGACATGCAAGTCATGATTCTGATGTTAAAACTTGTCATTTATGTTCGTCGTACAGCCACGTCACGCAATCCCAGTTTTGGTTTATATCAAGCCAATGAAACGGCCGCAAGCGCACCATGAGCATAGCATGTAAATCAAGCCCTAGATGACATCATATCATGATTTGCATGTTACCACCAGTCATTTATGTTCGTCGTACAGACACGTCATGCAATACCAATATTGGTGTATATCAAGCCAGCTAAACAGCCGCGAGCACACCATGAGCATGGCATGTAAATGTTCGTCGTACAGACACGTCATGCAATACCAATATTGGTGTATATCAACCCAGCTAAACAGCCGCGAGCGCACCATGAGCATGGCATGGAAATAGGGCCACCATGACATGCATATCATGATTTTCATGTTACCATCTTCCATTTATGTTCATCACACAGTAACGTCACGAAATACCACTTTTGGGGGATACCAAGCTAGCGAACCGGCCGCTAGCGCACCATGAGCGTGGCTTGTAAATCATGCTCTACATGACATTCATGTCATGATTATCATGTTACCACCTGTGATTTATGTTCGCCGCACACGCACGTCACGCAATACCAATTTTGGTGTAGATCAAGTTAGTGAAACATACGCGAGCGGACCATGAGCATGGCAGGTAAATCCTGCTGTACGTGACATGCATGTCATGGTTTTCATGTTAAGACTTGTGATTTCAGTTCTTCATACAGTCACGTCATGGAATACCAAATTTGGTACATGTCAAGATAGCGAAACGGCCGCAAGCGCACCACGAGCGGGGCATGTATGTCATGGAGTAAATGACATACATGTTATGATTTTCATGTTACCACCGGTAATTATGTTCGCCATACAGAAATGTCTCGTCCGTATCAGTTTTGGTATATATCCATCTAATTAAACAGCCGCGAGCGCCCCGAGACCATGTCTTGTAAATCACGCTGTACATGACGTGTGTATCATGATTTGCGCGATAGTCCTACATGTAACTTGTGTTTGTCATGCACTCTTGTCACGTCATTACAATTTTGGTATATATCAAGTTAACGAAACGCCCGCAAGAGCACCAACACCGTGGCATGTAAACAGGCTACTCATGGCATGCATTTCATGATTTTCATGTTATGACCTGTCATTTACGTTCGTCATGCAGTCATGTTATGCCATACCAATTTTGGTATAGGGATCATTAACGAAACGGCCAAGAGAGCACATAGTCGTAGGCGGCTAGATAGATAGATAGATAGATAGATAGATAGATAGATAGATAGATAGATAGATAGATAGATAGATAGATAGATAGATAGATAGATAGATAGATAGATAGATAGATAGATAGATAGATAGATAGATAGATAGATATGCTCAAAATCGCAGAAGTTCGCTAACAAATGCTTCGCATTTAATATCAATTATCATTTGCGCACGTGACCCAAATGGTGAAGGTAGTGTAGTAGTGTTAAGTGTTTAAGGTAGTAGTGAATAGTGTTAAGTTAATTAAGTTAGTGCTAAAATAGCATGTAATGCTAATTAAGTTCGTGTGGGTGTGTGTTGTGTGTGTGTGTGTGTGTGTGTGTGTGTGTGTGTGTGTGTGTGTGTGTGTGTGTGTGTGTGTGTGTGCGCGCGTGCGTGTGTGGGTGTGTGTGTGTGTGTGTGTGTGTGTGTGTGTGTGTGTGTGTGTGTGTGTGTGTGTGTGTGTGTGTGTGTGTGTGTGTGTGTGTGTGTGTGTGTGTGTGTGTGCGTACCCTGCGTGCCTGTGCGTGTGGCCCATTTCCCGCCTCCGAGTGCTGCTTTTGATTCCGCAAACGCAGTGACGCTGGCTACGCCGGGTCGTTGCTTCCATAAACGTAAACGTTTGTACATGTTTGTGACTTGTTTGCAGCTACGCAAAGCCACACGTAGGCGAAACAACAGGCGAAGATAGCGCACACTCCTTGCTATCATCTGCCTACTTACGCACGTGCGGCCTCGCTCTGTAAACATAATCAAGGTTTGAGGGAAGCTTCAAAACATCCCATCAGGCAAGCGAGTGACTTCCTATAGTGAACTGTATCTGCCATCGTGCCGACCCGTGCTCTAGGAAAATGAATAGCTCCCTCGTATGGGCCGACGGATCAACCAAAATAGTGTGCCATTAACGATATTTTCACATCCTTAACCACTCGCAATCAATAGAGAGTGGGAAGCTGGAGTACCGTCTTTCTTTAAATGCCGAAGCACAGTAACGAAAACATTCATTTCGCCGTATATAGCGCCGTGTTTGCACTGGAAAAGTTTTGACTGAGTTGCGTGGGAGATGAAATGGGCTTGTGGAAAGGAGCTACAATTGGAACGTATCCATTGGAAATAACAGCAAGCACGGAGCATGAGGAGGAATAAACGTTTATTGCACGAAACGGTATCGCGATGCTAGTCCCGCTTCTACCCTAGGTGGGAGGTCTCCTCAGTTCCAGGAACCCTCTCGCCTTCGCTGCCTCTTTGGCCCTGGCGACGAGACGGAGTTGTTGGTCCGGGTCCTCTGAGGCGAGCTTGGCCTCCCACGTTTCCAGAAGGTTCTCGTTTTCTTGAACGGCGTTACAGGCATCCCGCGAATGCGTTGTGTCCCTTTGTATATTGCACGGGCACGCGAGAAGCATGCGGACCAAGGTGTCCGGTACGCAGCAAATTGCACAGAGCATAGTCGTGTAACGTTCAGTACAGTCTGTGCATTAGTATACCGTGGGTGTAAGTGTTGCTCATGAAGTCTTCCCAGTATGGTGATGTCCTCTATGTTGTGCTTTGAATGTGGTGGTGGGTACTCTCTGCGTTCCAGTCTTTGACGTTGCAGTATTGCAGAGTATGTGATGGGTACGGACTCAGCCTCCGCGGACGCAGTCCCGGCGTCTGGAGAGTGGGAGGGGATAGCACGGCAGGCGTGATCGCGGGCCGCGGCGTGTGCCGCCTCGTTCCCCTCAAGTCTCTCGCGCCCAGGAACACAGTGTCACATAGGTGCACGCAGAAAAAAGAATTAAGCCAGCTTAGCACTAGTGCTGCCAAGCCTGAAGGAAGTGCGGAGCAGGACAGCCTTCTTTGTTTCTCTTTAGTTTTCTCTTTCTTTTCTCCTCTCTTACTTTCTTTTTCTCTTTTCCAGTTTCCTTCGGTTATTTCTTTCTCTCTTTATTTATATTTTTTCCGTTTTTTCCCTTTCTCTCCCATTCCATTTCTCGCTTGCTTCCTCCTTTTTTCTATGTTTATACGTGGTTTTGCGTGCTTTACGCCAAGCAAAGACAGCACACGAAAGCCCGGGCCCCTAAAGTGCTCCGCACTTGATATCATCATTAGTGCGCTCGAACAACAAGAGGAAGAAAACCTTTCCTTGGCGCGAGCGAGCGCTCACTATGCCACAGATGACTACCCTATAGGCTTCCAAAGCAACGTCGAGCGGCGCCACTGCTCTTATATCAACTAGGGGCATCCACGGCCACAACACTGCAGCTCCCGTTTCCGCGCAAGCGCACAGCTCTCGTACTGCATCTGTGATGCGTCACAATGTGACTATTTGCTGAATAGCAGCGCTCTGGGCCGAATGAGGAGCGCATGCGCGTACGTGTCCTTGCCACCACCGCTGGCAAATCCGGCGACAAACCGCCTTCGCGGGCAGCGACTGCCCCCAGTAACGCATAGCTCAGCCGCGCGAGCGTCGCGCCCAACTTGAGCTTGGGTTCCCATACGCAGTTTTGCCAGCGTTACGCCAAGCTACATGAGACAACGAGAGCATGCGACAGCCTGGGACCCTAAAGTGCTCCGCATACAATAATCATAGTCAGTTCTACCACAAGTGAAAGCTGTACGAACTGCCGAGCATTGATTCGCCTCTGTTTACCTTGTGTTTATGTGCTCTTTTCTGTTGTTTTGTGCTGTTTATATGCTGTTTGGTGCTATCATCTGTTTTTATTGCGATGTAAATTGCATGGACACTATCGGCTGGGTTTTGCTGTTGGGCGTCGCAGTCATATATATATATATATATATATATATATATATATATATATATATATATATATATATATATATATATATATATATATATATATATATATGTGTGTGTGTGTGTGTGTGTGTGTGTGTGTGTGTGTGTGCGAAATCCACTAAAAAATACTTTCCGATGCGCGAATTCGAACGGGCGTCCCCTCGCTCCGCAGCGCGCGGAGCTACTCTGCTAGGCCACGGAGCATACGTCCTTCAGCATAATAACCGCGAGCTATTTATATACACCATTTACCTGTGGCGGTACACAGATCTCGGGGGCATTTTAGCATGTTCTCTACATTACCAGCGAGATGGGGTGAAGGGCGCGAGTTAAATGTCGTCGCCCCGCTCGTTGCAATGCGCGCGCTCTGCTAACACCTGTACTTTGCCCTATATACAGGCTGTAGTCGCCCAAGCGCGAGCGCGCATGCTTTATCTCGTGATGGGGCAGTTTGTTCGTCTTGTGCTTTCACCGGAAAGCTTGCGTTGAAGTTACAGAGTGCACGAATGTCACTTCGCTTGCTGCAGCGGCCACGTTTGCGAAAGAACCGCGCTGCTAAAACACAAAGAAGTAACAACTGTGACAGCTGTTAGTTCGCGCTCGTTCTGTGTATGCCTGTGCGTTCGTTTCGTGCGTCCTTCCTTGTGTATGAGCACCGCGTGCCAAGCTGTGAACGTTCTTAGTTCGAGCTCGTCTTGTGTGTGTTCTTTTCGTGCATCATTTGCGCTTGAGCAGCACGCTGCACGTTTCAAGCTGCTTGCCGTTCTTCGCGTGCCATTCCAATTTGTTGCCATCGCATTCATTGCTTCGCCGTTGCGGCGAAACTGAGACTTTTTTTTTCGTGTGATTTTATGGCATTTTCAATTCGTTGCGGTATTTTTCTTGGGAATATCCGATTTGTTTGGCGACTTATCTATTTTCTGTGCTGGGTTCTCCTTTCTACTGTTTGCTGCTCCGAGCGCGGTGCGTCGAATTCCCGGCGCTGGTGTTTCGCCTCCTCTTCCCTCTTCCGCAGATCTGTGTAACTCTTGACGCTGTTGCTTCGCTGGCTCGGACACATGAATTAGCCCTTCGGCGACGCTGGCGCTAACGGTCCAGCAAGCGCTGGCGTTCCGAACCTGCAGGGCTTACGTGTTTCAAACGTGGGACCTGCGTGACGACGGGGTGGTCCCTCAAACTGCTCTGAAGAGGAGACAGTGAGGAAGGGTAAAGGCTGAAGTGAGCCCTGGACGCGAATTGGTGAGCGCTGTGTTAAGGTGGCACAGTGGGATCTAACGCCCACGAATATTCTAGTGCGCGTGCGCGGCAACAAACATGCAACGTGCTTGCCAGATATAGTCTGTCAAGTTGAAGCCGCTCATATCAAGATTCTTGGGGGAATAGATAGATAACGTTATTGTACACCGAGGGAGGAGAGTCAGGTTTTACCCCGACCCCCCTGCGGGCCGCTCCCACGTTGGAACAGGCAGGGAGTAAAGTAAGGTTGCGTTCGTTGATCGATTCCTGAATGTGACTACTTTTTTCTCCTGTGGGATACCGGAAGCCAACTCAACAAGACTCCATCTCTGGCTGCTTCGTCGGGCCCCAAGTACAGACAGCAGGCGTTGACAACGTAGGGGCCTTGCACTAACGCTTTCCACAGCTGACCGGCCTTGTTTATTATAGTTGCTAGAGGAGTTTTATTGCGATAGCAATTGTATGGACAGTCTCGGCTGGATTTTGCCGTCGCCGTCATGCGCCTTATATGTATAAGTATGTATATATATATATATATATATATATATATATATATATAAAAGCTTCAAAGAAAAGTAATTCAGAAAAATGCTTCCGAGGCGCGGAATCGAACCTGCAGGGACCTCTTGCTCCGCAGCGAGTGGCGCTATCTACTACGCCACGAAACGCAGATCCTCCACGTAGCTAACGGTGAGCGTTATATACACACCCTTTACCGCTGAAAGGACTCGGAGACGGCCGGCGCTTATAAGCGTTCTTTCATTACCAGCGAAATGGCGCTAGGAGCGCGACGGGCGCATTTAAAAGTCGTCGGCGAGCTCGCTCGCTTCTTCTTCTATTTGCGCAGGGAGAACCTTGCCCTTCCGCTGTCTGCTCGCGCGGTTTTCTCGTGGTGAGGGGAAGAGGGGTGTTTCAAGCTTTCACCGTGATGTCCGCGCTCATGTTACGGAGCATACGAAAGTCACTCAAGCTCAAGGGACGCCGCTAAACGAACGAGCAGAAGATGAGCGCGAACTATCAAGTGTCACAGCACGACACTTGACGCACGCTAGTTTCATTCGCTGCTTCGGCCGCCTTTGCAACAGTAGCGCTGTTCAAACTGAGAGTATCCATTGGCCAGCCTCACTTCGTATAGCATTAGTTTCTTGCTATCGCATTCATTGCTTCGCCCTTGCGGCGAAACTGTGATTTTTTTACAGTTTGACGCGATTGCAGTACTGTAGTCTGATCAGTGTTTTATGATTGTTTTAGTGCTGTGGGACCCAAGCCGCTTGCGTACGCATGTTATCGCGTTCCTTTGTATGGAGAATACAAAGGAACGCGAGGGCTTACGTACGCAAGCCGCTCTGGGGCCCCGGCACTAAAATTTCCTAGTGAGTGCCCAGAGACCCAAGTTTCGAAAGACAGACCACGCCATTTCTTCAGATACCAGTTAATAGGTGCGAAACGACATGAAAGTTCTTTAACTGATCTCTTCATCTGAAAAGCTGTCTCTTTTACTTCAGTAATGACGTCTAGCATATAGGTTGCTGATCACGGCGTGCAGATAGTTACAGTTATTCCCTAATGTAACTTCTCCGTAGTCTTTTAATTACGCGAGTATTAGATACATCTGAGCCGTTCTTCATTAAAATGTAGGTCTCGTCAAAGAAACTAATCAGTGAAGCTTCAATCAAGCAGTAACTATTAGGGGCGAAGCTCCTTAAGGCGGCACCCGTTCGTCCCTCGTCGTGCTCGTAGTAGTGAGTAACAAGTCTTACCCTTTGACCTCCAAGGTGGTGCCGGTGGGAGATTTCTCCTGTGCGTTGTTGAACAATAAAAAATTCGCAGCGTGCGCGTTAACTAAAAGCCGAATTCTTCTGTCTCTGTAGAAGTGTAAGTGTTAGCTAAAAGCCGACTTCTTCTGTCTCTCATTCCCATTAGCAGCCATTGTTTACCTCCAAGGTAGTGCCTGGTGAGATTTCTCCTGTGCGTGATTAAACAATAAAAATTTTGTTCAAAACGCCGTTGATTGATGAAATAAACCAACGAAAGACGCCAGATGTTTTGTAAAAACAAAACGAAAGAACGCCAGATGTTTCTAAAGCAAAACGAAAAAGACGCCAGCTGCTTAACGAAAGACGCAAGGTGTTTTCTAAAGCAATGGTTTTCTAAACAATGAAAATTCACAGCGTACATGTAAAATTAAAGTGAGCTGCAAGTCGTCATAACTCATCGAACCTTTAGTATAAACGCGCCCGATCTCACGTCGGTGATGATGTACTGGGCAGAATTCACGGAAGATTCACGGTTTACCGATGAACCTCCGCAGCTTCGCCCACTCATCATCATTCACTCCGTGGATATGCTGTGATTTTTTATAGAAGGCAATCCGAATGGAATCACTCCCGCGCTCATTACTAGCAACCCACATCATGCGTCATTCGAGACTGCCCTCCTGAACTCGATACCCCAGTCCTCTTCGTAACACCGAACTGGATTTGAGAGTATTTAAATATGCATCTAATGATCTTTACGTCTCAATGCGAAGAGATTGTTATGTGCCAGACAAGCTATACTATGCGAGAACAGTTGCCACGTCAGATTAACACGATGACATTGCGCACCAGTGGCGTGACCAGGCATTTTTTGTTGGAAAATTCAACCCGTCAACGCAAGTTATGCACGGAGTCTCTTTACATAGAATTCCTATAAAGACGCATTCTTTTTGCGCGGCTCCATCATGGCTCGCAGTTGTCATGTGACGCGACATGGACATACAGAGATTGCTATGTGTGCCCACATTGTTAACGCCTGAGCTTTCGCCTTGTTCCGCTAAATGGCGCTAGAGCTACACGATACTGCCGCAAAAGCATTAAATTGTTCAGGAATAGCACAGGTCCATTAAACAAGACTTTGGGCACAGTATATTCGCTTGACGATATATCTGGCTTGAAAATAGACAGTTACGAATTCCGTGCCGGGTGATGTCCCCTTACCTCGAACCATATGCATAAAATGAGTAAGCGTCGAGAAGCTTATTCGCGTCTTTATCACCAAACTGGAACGAACCCCGAAAATAGATCGGAATCTCTTCGTCCACCACCTGTCAGTCGAAGCCGCATAGTCCAATTCTCACTTTCTACCGGTGCAACATCATTAGCAAGGCATACATCATTATAACATGAAAAAAAAAATTTGCACAGTACACACTGTGGATAACGTACACTGCTGAAACCCGCAAGCAGAAACCCTCAAAGAAGACTTTTATAGATTATATTGCAGAGTGGCACGACGTTCGGCAACACGAGAAATAAAAAGATTAGCTGGCCAGCTATGTTCATTCTGCGGAAATACCAAGAGACGTCCGAAATTTGTTCCAGTGGTGGAAGTCCGAGAACTACGACTGCCGACGCCTTCATAATTCGACAGGCAGATTGTGTGCGCCCCAGCGGACAGCGCAAGCAGTTAAAGAAACTTGAGCGCGGCAGGAATATCTGTTACAACAGTGCATAGCTTGCTTACAGCCGGAATCTCTTGATAATTTGACTTTCCGTACAGTAACAGGTGAAGAAATGATCTGTAAACTATGCCACAAAAAAACTCATTGACTGTATATAGGTGTGGTAAAGAGCAGGTCACCGACCAATGTAAAAAAAAACAAAAAAAACAAACAAAATGACGTTTCGGGGTCCGTACGGATCCCCTGTGGGTGTAAGTGCTGGTGTCATATATAAAAATAGCGCTCTAACAAATACTTTTTTTTCCGTCTTTTTGGCTGTTTATACGTATTTCTAAAAATAGACGTAGTGCACGGAGTTCATTATCACTTTTATCTAGGTTAACGTATTTACTACAAATGTAATAAATATGGTTTTCTTCATTTATTTCTCTTGCTGTAGCAGAGATGCTAGTATGCTGAAGAAAGGTGCTACATATCCAGAAGTGTGCACGATCGGGTTTGATGGTAGAGCATCCTTTAAATTTCAGTAGAGAGAGCAATAGAAACAAAGTGAAGAAAGCGTTCTGTTCTTTGTATCCTCTGTTCTTATTGCGCTCCTTGTTGAAAGTGAACTCATGCTCCAGGTCACCTTTCTCGTTAGAATGCCTGTCACCAAACGCTCTTGATGATTCCCATTGTATTTGTAGCAAATATAGGCCCAGTGTACCGCTGCCGAATGACCGTTCATCGTACCCAGTATGTCCGGTAATCTGTTACCACAGCGAGGCTGTTTTGTACAAGGAATCACCGCAGAATAAAGCATACTTGTGAGCGTAGCATGCGCCAACAAAACGTAGACCTTTGCTACTTAAAACGCCTTGCTGTCGATTTCATGTTCGGGCAGCACCACCCAGACTATTGGCTCGGGCCCCTGTCGAGCCAGGTCAGCGGTCTGGCCGGGCCGGGCCGGGCCGGGCCGGGCCGGGTAGGTGAAATATTGTGTCGGGCTGGGCCCGGTCTGTGTCTCGCTTTGGGTCACCGGGGGTTCAGGCGAATAAACTTCAATAAGCGCCGGTCTCGGCCGGGCCCGGGCCGAGGATCACGGCCTCTGCAGTGCTCTAAGCCAGGCTATGCACCATAGAGCGGAGCTACCGCGCGATGTCTCCGTAAGCGGGCGTGGCTTAGCTACTGCGCATGCGCGGCTTGGCCTGGTGGCGTGGTATCTGGTCGCTAGACGACGAGGTGCTTGCTTCCTTTATCTTTCTATCTTTTTTCTCTCTCTCTCATCTATTTTTTCTCTCTCTTTCATTGATGTCCTCTCTGTCTCTCTCTTTTATTCTGCATTTTTATCTCTCTACATTATCTCTTTCTTATTCTTTCTGTGCTACGCTTTACTCTCTTCCTCATTTCCCTCCTCCTATCACATCTCTCCTCCTCACGATCACTTACATTTCCCAGCAACCTTGCTGCACTATACTATGCGAGGCTATGCTAGGCTCTGCTAGCGTGCCTCGATAGCCTGGTGGTTAGGACGCTTGCCTTTGGATCAAGGGTATTCGTGAAGTAATTCTTTCCGGCAAGAATTTTGCTTCTTTCTCTTTCTTTATATCTTTCTTTCCCTCTCTCTATTGTTTCTGTGTTTCTATCTCTCTCTCTCTGTACTCGTTCTCAGGGTTACTACAGGCCCCGGCCTAGCGTTGAGTGGTGAGATTTGCCCAAATTCTGTGACACATACCTGTTTATGATGATAATAGCGGCAGGGGCGGCACTTTACGCCGAGCTAGAAAGAGCTTCGCTGTAAAAAAAATTTAAAAAAAACAGCTCTTGCGTGCAGCGTGCCTATCTAGGCAGTGGGAACAGAATTGCGCCTTGCTCGAAATCTTTTGTACACAAAGGTTGGATAGATGTTATCTATATACTCTCAGAAATATATGTGTCGTTATTTGCGCAGAGTAGCTGGTGGTATAGTGTCTTGTCGTCACAGGAAAAGATCAGTTTCACGTTACTAAGCTATAAGACGTCCTGTTTGCTGTTTCTTCTATTGCTGCAGCGAACACATGCTTACAGGTAACAGCAACATTTCTTCAGCCGATTATATTAGCACTTATTGTATTTCACCGCAGCGCTTCCTCGCAACAAAGAAATCCTACAGTGTTGCATTCTGTAGACAAACTGCACACGGATGATACCGCAAGAACCTCTTTCACCATTGTACACAGTTTGCTCTTTAACCTAGGAGCAAACAACGTCTCTCCTGATCGGTGGTTGCGAATAGCCCTGTAAGAAACGCAAAAGCGCTCGATATAGAGCATCGCGGTGAGAGCAAACAGACCGACGATGTCTTGATCCCCTTCGTCGTCTCCTGCGCAATAAATGTGAAAATGAAAGTTCGCGCACGACTAATCTCCCGTTTCCAGGGTTGCGGGGTACCTGGAACATCGACGACCATCGTTCTCCCAACTTACCAAACAGTCACACCGAGGAAAAGAGACGAATCAGGATGTAACGACTACATGCTGAAAAAGCTCATTGGGTCCCTTATACATTCGTTCAAGACGACTTGAGGGCGAAAACCATCTTCTTCTTCTTCTTCTTCTTCTTCTTCTTCTTCTTATTCTTCTTCTTCTCAGTTGACGCACTGATCGTCCTCCGCCGCCCTCCAAAAGCTTTCTACACGTTACGTGGCTGGGCACTACCTTCGTGATCGTCCCCCCCCGCCCTTTTGACGAAGCAACGATGTCGTGTGATGGCGTCATCGTGTGCCGTCCCGTTATGTGACGCCCACATGACGTCATTGTGACGCCGCAAATTTCGACGATCTGTGACGTCATTATGACGTCAGTTGGTGACGTCATCACGTGAAGTTTTTTTTGCATAACTCGTGTTGTCGCCGACGGTTACCTTTCGCGTTTGATGAGGCATCTAAGGCTTTCACCTTAGTAGGCGGCTCTAAGCTTGGCGTCCATGTGACGTGTCGTCCTCAAGCTGCATATGCAGTCGTAAGCACGCTTAGCGTCAACATTAGAGCGCGTGCCGCACCTTACTATCCGCGACGACTCCGACGCGAGTCTCAACGCAAGCGCAGTGCGTTAGCGGCGATACTACGCCATCTCGCCACCTGAGCACCCCGTCACCTGAGCGCACTTTGGCCGAAGCCGTACACCGATGACGCGATGCGGACGATAGTAAAATAACCACGCCGCAAACGAACTGCGCATGCGCCGCACCTCGCGTAGGTAGGCGTCGCTGATAGCACGGTGCTGCAGGGGCTCGCATCCTTACACCAAGAGTGCTCGCAAATGTAAATACCAGTAGATAACACCTCTTATTTTTCAGAGCGATAACTCTACTCCAGCGGGTACAAACCCAGAAAGTGCCTTTGTGCATGTGTTTTCCCCTCAAGCTCAGCCACGGTCAGACACTCTGGCTGCATCCACGTTCACTGCGCGTGAACCCCCCCCCCCTTTCCTACCGCTGGTACAGTTTAAAAGATAGCATGCTTCCCAATGGATGAAAAAATGAAAATGAAGCAACGGGATGCGTCTTACAATGGCCTACGTTTGGTTCCTTTATTTCCGGTAGTAAAGATTGGAAGTGAGCAGTTGTTTGAATGCAACTGTATGAAGCAGAATTCGTGCACCTCCTTGAATGATAAATGAGTGTTGGGGAGGGGGGGTGGGGCTGCCACCCGTACGCATATCGTTCTTTTAGCATGTAAAACTTCTGAAATTATTATTACCAGTGCCAGGAAAACTTGTCGAGCCAAAGCCAACCATTGCCATTTTATCTATCTCTCTGTAAGTAGGGCCTTTAGAGAGTTCTGTGTGAGTGTCTCCCTTGTGGTAGGCTGGTCATTTCTTTCTAATATCCTCGTGCGCTAACAACCTGTCTGTCTTTGGATGTTCTACGCTACAAGGCTCGTTTGGAAGTGCACGCGCACACGGTTCTGGGTGTGCGTAGCATAACAGGGCACACTATAATTAACCGAACTGCACATAGCGCGACATTAACGAACGCTCTTGAGAGACGGCAGATGCGAACAGCCTGTCGCGGGAACGTGCGCTTGGTAACGATGGCGAGCGGTAGCCAATACTAGCCACGTGTAGTCAAAGCCAAGCCAGGGTAGTGAAGCCCACACGGGATCTCGGAACGCCTATTTGTTTCAAGGCAGCAGCTTTCCCCTGGAGGGCCGTTGAAACGGACCCGGTGCGGCCCACGTTTTGTGAAACGACGCGCAGGTGATGACCCCGACACGTACAGGGAATAGACTGCTGAATGGTATGCCGTGTGATTCGGAATGAGTGGCCAAAAAACTGCGTGCCAACTGTTGGAGATCTGGACTGTTCTTAGTCCCAGCGGCACAGACAGGTGTCGATTGAGCCCATTAGGCCAATCTTCACGGTCTTTGGGGCGAGCTCGCAAAGTCGTTCTTTCGTAAGCCTATGACGACATGAAGTTTAGCTACTTGGTAGGAATACATTATGAAAGAAGCTAAAGCGGGCAGACGCGAACGCAAGAGAAGGGAATGAGACAAACGTTAGACGGTCCCTTATGCACTTGCCTAGGACGACTGGATTCCGAAAGCCATCTTTTTTTCTTTCCCGTCGATTGTATCAATCTTCCCCGCCACTACCCCGAAAACTTTCTGCAGCCAACGTGGTCTTGCATTGCCTCCGAAATCGAAGGCATTGGAAGCTTTCTGCTCCTAATATGGTTTTGCAGTGCCTCCGAGATCAGTACAGCTTTCACCAAGCGGCAGTATCATGCGATGGCGCTATGGTTGCGTCACGAAATTTGGCGATTTGTGGCTTAATGATGACGTCCTATGGTAACGTCATCAAACGACGATTTTTCGCGCCACTCGTGTTGACTCCCACGCCACCAACGGTCAGTTTTCGCGTTTGATGAGGCATCTAAGGCTTTCCCTTTGATATAACCGCTGTATGTTTTCTGGGATCATCTCCCCTTGGCCAGTGTCTGCATGACTTACCGTTTTTTCGGTGTCTTGCTATTGGCCAACCACCTCGGCTAATAAGATGCGAAGGTTCGGAACTGGCTCACATTTCTTTGCACTAGTAGTCTTGAAAGATAGGCTTTTTTGCAAGGCTTTGCGGAGGATTGTGCGCGTTAAATAACGAGCCAGAGATCAGCCTTCCGTGCTCCATGTCCCTTTTTTCTTCATGCTTTCCCTCAATGTGCTGCACCCTTGAGAATGTCTTACGAACAATTTAATGGTAAGATTATTAAGGCTAAAGCCTTCAGTGCCTCATCAAGCGCTGGTTTCGAAATAAAACGCGATCTGTGGTAAAATAATTCCCATGACCTCAATAAAAATCAGATAAAAATATAGCGTGCGAACTTCTGGTGGGGTTCAATGCAGCAATGTGCGTGGCATGTTTCTTTTTTTCTTATGACAGCGAAACTGCTGTAGCTCGCCGTAGTTCGTTCATTCTCAGCAGAAAACTCTGTAGGTGGGTTTTCGCCACAGGAATAGGGCAAGCCCCACTACCGTGTAATACAGGTGCGAGTGTTAAACGAAAACGAATACGTGAAAGAGAGAGGGGGAATGAGAAAGCGATAGAAAGAAAGAGGAAGAGAAAAATAGAGAAAAATAAAGACATAAAATGATGGAAATACAGAGGATTACATAGAAAGAAAGAGAAAAAAACATGCACGAAAAAGAGATAGAAAAAACGGAGAGCGAAACAGAAAGACAAAGAAAGGAAGAAATAAAGACGGAAAGAGCGAGACAGAGAAATGCGTAGAGACAGAGCACGAAATAGAACGAGAGAAATAGAAAGAAACGGATAAAAAAAATACAAGAAACAGTGGAAGAAAGAGAAGAAAGAAATAAAAAAATTAAAGGACACAGGGAAGGCTACCAATCTGCGCTATCAGGTCTTGGAAAATTCGAAACGTAATCAAAAGCGCAAGCTTGCTCTGACGAATTGCAGATGGGACGGGGAGCAGCGACGGGAAATTACCTGAAAAAAAAAGAACTGTTTCATAATTCAACTTTCGTGGACCACAATCACATGCGTATCGGTGGTGCCATTTTATCTTCGTTTAGTTTTTTATTAGCCAAGCGTTGATTGCACCAGCGACCTCGGGAGATTGGTATTACAACCGAAATTAGAAAGGGCAGCGTGGCTGCCGTCTTTTTCTCATTTGTTTGTGTGACAATAAAGAGAAAAAGAATTATTCTCTTACTAGCGAACTACACCTTCACAATACGTAAATCGCCAGGCTTGTCGCGAGAAGATGCTTGGTAAGCGAGAAAACGCGCAAAAACGAAGCGCGTGTGACGACGCCACCTTGAAATTAATATAATTGTCGGTGTTTAACGTCCCAAAGGCACGATATGATTGAGGGACGCCACCACCTTGAAATTCGCGCTCTAAACGCCGTGACGTCGTAGATTTTGACGGCGTCTACGAGGTCGTACGTAATTCCTAATCTGTAAAAATGAAGTACAATTTTCTTTAATCGGGCCATAGTCTCAATATACCAATTTTCGGGACATTTCCTAGAGTTAGCGCCACCAGAATAGGAAAAAAAAAACAACTTTGAAATCCGGGACGCGCGGAGATTTCTGTGCGAAATAAAAAAATCGACCTTAGATCTTGATTATCTCTTCTATTAATGAAGCTATGATGGTGAAATTTATTTATTTGGATACCGTAAGGACCCGGAGGGCATTACATAGCGGGGGATTAAATGTAAGTGAAAGATACAGTCACAATTCAGGCATATAGTAATTGAAAAAGTAATATTATCAATACAATGCGAACAGGTAAAGATGATAATTCAGGCATACAGGAAAAAAAGAAGTATTTGAACTACAATGAAAACCACATAATTTACAAATATCAATAGCGTCGGGATGATTATTTTCCACGTTTGTACAGTTTCTGAGTAGCACACAATGAATGAATACATGCGGTATAAGTACAATAAAAATGATTTATTAAAAAGTGGTATCGCGCTCGAGAAACGAGTGGAGCACCAACTGGAAGGACAGGTCATCGTTGATAGTGGCAATGCTAGATGTAAGTGAATTCCATTGATCTATTGAGAGTGCGAGAGTACATAACATTTTATGTTATTAGAACGTCCCAATGTTATGAGAACGTCCCAAACGTCATAATTATCAACATAAGTGCTCTAGTAATCGAGAATTTAAGGTAAATGTAGGACACTATATGGGCCACCAGTGGGACATTTTGTAATGAGCCCGATTACGTCAAGACTCCCGAGTACAAATAACCACTAGTAACCAAACTAGTTGCGATAAAAAAAGAACCTTCCGTGCATCACTGTTTCTGTTTGATTCATGGAAAAGAGAACCTCTTGGCGTTACCACGGGGAACGGCGCGAGTGGTTAAAAAGTTCTGTTTTCGCCGAGCTGCGCGTCTCAGTGTTAGTTTCGGTATTGCGTACTACTGCGTGTGATTGGCTCTCGCTATTTTGGCATTGTTGATACTCAACTGCTGCTGCTGGCCAAGCTAAGCTCCGTTAGAGTAAACTAAGTTTCGTAGTGGCCCATGGCTGCGTCTTGGCAAGGTTGATGGCCGCTGTTGCGCAAGAAACTGTAGCGTCGGCGGCCGGTCAGTAATTTCGGGCAACGTTGGGCACGGCAATCGCTACGTCAGAAGGCCCATTCAGGCAGGTGATTTGAAGTGCGCTAACGCCGTGCGGATCACTAAAACGTGATTTTCTTTCAAAATAAGCATTTCCTTGGCACGAAACAAGCACTACGAGGTTTCTGGAACGCTATTTCAACAATCAACGTAGACTTAATATTTGCCTTTAGTGTCCCTTTAAGTAAATTTATGCTCCCATATAATATGTAAAATATACTCATTCAATTAATTTCATTAGTTATCGTGACAGGTGATTGGCCCTTATTTTAAGTAAACTTATGCTCCGATAGCATATGCATCCACTTAGGTAACATCGCTTACGCTGACCAATGATCTGAAACAGTAGAATCAAACAGCCTGTGTTTCCGTGTGTTATGTACAGAATGCTGACTATAAAAAAGGCGCTGTGGAAAAGATACGGCGACCAGAAAGTCGTAGGAAGCCCCTGACGACAACGTACCGCTTGATTAAGCCACTAACTGGTATACTTGTCATGAAAGAAAGAATAAAAATTACACCATCTCCCGCTAAAGGGGACCATGAGGCGATTCGAAGCCGGAGCACTTGCACGATCGCGTTCCGTTGGCGTTCGTTGGACATGCTACCGACCTCGCGTCGTGGAACGCGAAGAGGGACGCTACGCGCGTCGTATCTTCCATCTAGCCTGGCCGTTAATTCTCACAGGGCGAGCGGGGAACGCGGTCGATAGGCGGGCGAGAGGGGGGCAGCGTAGGAGAGGAGAGAGAAGGGGAGGGGACGCGCATGCGCTCGAGCTCATCGCGGTGTTGCGCAGAAGAGAATTTCGGCATGTCTAGCCCGCGTTTCAGAGGAAGAGTGGGAAGGGGGAGGGGAAGGGGTATGGGAGAGGGGTATGGGAGAGGGAAAGTGGAGAGGGGGAGTGGAGAGGTGTGTGGAGAGGGTATGCGCATGCGCAGTAAGGGTGGTCACTCCGCACACCACCACCACCGGATTGAGCTCCGCCTTAAGATACTTCGCATCTAAAAGACAAGAACAGGGGCATGAAGGGGCACGAAAGATATCTGGAATCTCTGGTATGTTATCGAGTGCTGAGGAATCTCTTCGGAGCCGGTCGAGTTTATCTTTCCTGTTTTGTTTCGTTTTGCAGTGTTACACCATGTAGTAATCATTAGTGTGCCAGAGTACTTTGTACTCTTGCCTACGCAATCTGCTTTTTCTTATTTTTATTTTTTCCTGCTCTTGGTCCAGTTAGCTCAGCTTTGCCGTATCGTCATTATGATGCCGTATCAAATTTAATTTAATCAATGTCACTTTCTTTCCTTCGGCTCCCTTGAAGTTGGTGTAAATGACTGGACAAATACTACCCTACACTCTAACAAAAAGGGAGTCGTTTGACTCTTTTTTGCGAGTTCTTACTTGCCACGTATATCACTCTCTTTAAGGAGACATGTGAACTCTCTTCGAAGATCATTACGCTTTTTTCAGAGAGCCGTGGTACCCTCAAGAGAGTTAAAGTATCTTTTTAAAGAGAAAGAGATATAAGGGCTCGTTTCCTTTGCTTCACACAACGTTAATGAGAACCAACAAGCCAAGGAAAGTATATAGATGACGTTATTTGTAGTAATTACGATATCAATGGGAAGAAACTAAGATCACCGGAAAGACCATTTGCAGCCGGCAAGGAACCGAACCTGCAACCTTCGAATAACACGCCCGATGCTCTACCAGTTGAGCTACGGCGGCGGTCGTCACCCCGTACACTTTATTGGGTATATCTGTACACGGAAACCAGGAGTGTTAGTCAGCGCCACTCGTAGCCATGACGGCGAGTGTGGAACACTCTTCTCTTCGCCTGCTAACCTCACATAGCACGCGACGCCTGCAGGCAAATTTCCTCGCGTTTAGGAAGCCCTGACGACAACGTACCGCTTGATTAAGCCACTAACTGGTATACTTGTCATGAAAGAAAGAATAAAAATCACACCATCTCCCGCTAAAGGGGACCATGAGGCGATGCGAAGCAGTGTTTCGGCATGTAGAGCCCGCGTTTCAGAGGGGGAGTGGCGAGAGGGGAAAAGTGAGAGAGGGGAAGTGGAGAGGGGGAAGGGATGAGGGAGGGTGAAGGGGAGGGGCGAGGGGAAGTGGAGAGCGGGAGGGGAGAGAGGAAGTGGAGAGGGGGAAGGGATAGGGGAGTGGGAAAGAGAAGGGAGAGGCTGAGGGGAAAGGGGAGGAGAGAAGGGAAGCGGAGAGGGGGAGGAGAGGGGAGAGGGTTTGCGCATGCGCAGTAAGGGTGGTCACGCTGCACACCACCACCACCGCCACCACCGGATTGAACTCCGCTATAAGATGCTTCACATCTCAATGAGTACCACATACTTCTTTATTTCTTTTAGGTGCAAAGCACCTTAGGGTCTACGCTTGTCCGTTGTGTGGCGTTCGTGCTCATGGCACAACCCCGTGTAAAATCCCCTAAAAAAAGTGACAATAGACCACTATCAATCATAACTGTGACAGAACAACATAAAACACGTAGAAGCACAAACCCTTTATACTAGTCGGTGATTTCAACGTAGACATTATGGACCTTAGGACCTAGCGTTGTCGCCGACGCTCACTGTTCGCTTTCATGGTGGTTAGAAAACCGTTGCTATAGTCGATGCATATATGTGTATGTGAATAATAAGTTTACAATACACGAACAACAATCATAATTGTGACGTAACAATATAAAACACCTACAAGCACGAACCCTTTATACTAGTCCGGGACTTCAACGTACACATCACGGACCTTAGGACCGAGCTTTGTCGTCTGCTCTTTATGTCACATTATGTCACTCAATTTACATTATATGGAGCAACGCTCGGGTAACATATGTGAGACACAAAAAAACTCGGCAGATCCCACTTACCGTGGGAATCGATGTTATGCCAAGCATGCGCCGGATGGTGACTGTGGCATAGTTTTTCATGTTGAGCGAAACGTTACGGAATTACGCTAGAGAAATGTGGAGGTGGTATAAACACACTCATATGCTGAAGAGACGCATATGAATTATTTAACCAGTTGTTTACAGTTGCGTAACGATGCCAACAGCAACATGGGTGTTACCGTCACCAGACGCGGTAAGCTGATATGTAGTGCTTATATTCTTCAATACTAGATAGCGCAAATCCGAACAGCACAAAGAAGAAATACAAATGCACAGGACAGGCGTTACTCGCAACTAAGCTTCATTTAGCAAAGTTCCCCTGGATATACACACAACCGAGGGACACACGCAGGCGCACTGCGCGTACGTTACAGTCACAGTTGCAGTTGTTACAGCTGCGTTACAGTTGTTATGCGTATTCTTATCTGTTATGACGGGAACGGACGAACGTTTCACGAACCCGTGTATATGTGTAGAAGCGATTCTTGACAGTTCTTGAACAAGGTCGTCATCACCGTGATCAGTGAGCACCAGCAGCTGGACCGGACTTATTCGGAGCGGTTCGTGATCGCGGCCACGAGGGGTCTAAGTGTAGTGAAGTGCGAGGCATAGCACAGCTGGTGGAAATCCTGGATGACTCCTACGATGAAATGATCTATGACGCCTCCTGTCCTGCACGTGGCAGCGAAGTCTTTTGATAACCTGTCCACATTCAAGCCGTCTTTCACGCAGTGTAAAGACCAGGCGTTGTTGGGTCTTGATAAGTCAATGTTGAAGTCACCGGTAATGATGAGAGGCCTGGTTCTCTCGGCAGGTATATTGTAGGAAGCATTGCCCCCGGTTTTTGCGTAATCGACGTGGTCCACGTTGCGGACCACGTGAACGAGTGCATGGTAGTTGAGCGTCTTCCAGGGTTGTTCTGTCTTCAGCTTCCTCACTTTCCTTGTGTCCGTCATGGTGGTGTAGCGGTTACGGTGCTCGGCTGCTGACCCGATGGTCGTGGGTTCGATCCCGGCCGCGGCGGTCGCATTTCGATGGATGCAAAGTGCTAGATGGCCCTGTACTGTGCGATCTCGGTGCACGTAAAGGAATACCAGATGGTCAAAATTAAGACCCCAACAATTATTATTATTATCTTTTCCTTGCGTGTCATTGTGTGTGTTCGCGTTTACTGTGTTGGTTGAGACTTTGTATTACCTGTGGCACATACTCGCATAACATAAACTCTGGTTTACGGGTATGTGCCACACGTGACTGAGAGAAAGGATTTCATGACCTACGTGACAGATATTTTGCGTTATTCATGTCATGACCAGTGCATCGTGTTCACCATACACCGATCCCCTGCTATGCCAATTTTGGTATAATAGAAGTCATGGAGACGCCCAGGAGAGCGCCCAGACGTAGGCGGCTAGATAGATAGATAGATAGATAGATACGTAGATAGAAACGCCCAAGGTTCCTGAGGTTCGCTAAGAAATGCTTCGCATTTAAAAGAGGTTGAACAGTACACTAATATCAATTGCAATTGCGACAGAACAATACAAAACTCCTACAAGCACAAACCCTTTATACTAGTCGTCGACTACAACGTAGACATTATGCACTTTAAAACCTAGCTTCGCCTCCCGTCATCATTCACTTCGTGGAGATGCGTTCCATTTTTATTAGATGCGAAGCAGCTTATGGCGGAGTTCAAGCCGGTGGTGGTGTGCGGCGTGACCACCCTTACTGCGCATGCGCATACCCTCTCCACACACCTCCTCTCCACTCCCCCCATCTCCACTCCCCCTTTGAAACGCCGGCTCGACATGCCGAAATGTTTCTTCGCATTGCCTCATGGTCCCCTTTAGCGGGAGATGGTGTAATTTTTCGTAGAATCTATACAGCCGGTATTAACTGCATTTTCGCAGTTCAGGCTCGAATAAATTTTCGTCGCTGAACAAGCCCAAACGAAAATGAAGTAATAGCGCTCATTGTTCCCCTTGTGACATCGCGCAAGGGCATTCATCTGTATCGCTTTCGCTTCCTTTGTTCAGAAATCTGCAGCCGCTCCTTTGCTGTCAGGAACGAACGCCGTCTGATACGGGTACGGGTATGTCGTTCATGAAAGGAAAAGTGCCCGGCGCTGTATCTATCTTGGGTACCTTTCGTCAAAGGAACGAAATGCCCATATAATAGATGGCGCTCATTGTTTGATGAAAAGCTATGCCTCAAACAGTACGAACTTTTTTCTTGCAGTGTCCTACTGCTATACAGTTTTTCTTACATGTTCATCTTCCTTGCGTAGTAATGCGTAGTGGAACTATTTTCTGAAACAATATTTGCTGGGTCTTAAAGATATTTTCTTCCTTGTCGCTACGCAGAACTTGTACTCATGTATGCTGTGCAGCCCCCAGCGTGTATTGGTATGCAACGCCATTACGGACGCTATGTAAGCAGTACTAAAACTTGCTATTAGAGCGTATCAGGTGCCACGACTCCCAAGCGGCCTGCGTAAGCAAGCTCGTGCGTCCTATTGTGCTCTCCTTGTGTGCGGCTGGCGAACAGAAGAGAGCAATTTTTTTCATTTAATATCATATCTCTTTCGTGAACAACGTCCACACGTTGCGTGGGTGCACTTGAAGATATGCGGGGAAGATGCCCCTCCAGAAGAAGCACACATATATTTTAAGTCGCCTCAGGTAGGAAAGACGATATATCACAGCGACGTGGAATAGAACTTCGTTCGTAGGATATTTCCTCTATGTATGCATTAAAGAAAAAAGATGGGTGCATTCTGTGTATGTCGCTCTTGCTTCCTAGAAAATAAAGGTCCTCGATCTTACGTATACACAAAGTTTATTTAACGCTTCTCGCTCGCTTTTATTTTTGTCACGCTTAAAGGCATGTTCGCGTTTGTGACCCGAAATATCGCGAGCGGGGTCTGGAAGAAAAGAAAATGTGTGTATGATAGATGACGCTTATTCTTACGGGACAAGACGGGCGACGAAACGTCAGCAAATATTTCCGAGTTTTCGTGCATCATTAAGAGGCGCACCGCGATAGTAGTCATTTCTTATTCTTAATCCGAAACGTCCCTCATATCATTTGCGCAAAACCGAAATACAGCAAGACGGGTATTGCGACCCTAAACGACATGTTTTGATAAATAGTGTGTCCGGTTTCATTTTCCGAAATGACCAGTTTTTCACCGTGCGGCACGCTTTTCACGGTGTTTTGCTCAGTTTTTACACGCTGCAGTGGCTCAGCAGCCAAGGTGCCACGTGCCTAAGCTCGATGACGCGGATTCAATTCCAGGCCAGGACGGCTGCAATTTCTACGGGCACGAAATGCACCAACACACGTGTACTTATATTGAGGTGCACGCCGAAGAACACCAGGTGGTCACTGCTATAGCCGGCACTGTCGTGTGCCTTACATTGATATCGTGGTCTTGGTGCGTGAAATTGCGACACTTTAATGTTGTTGCGCCCTTTTGGAGGCATATCTAGTCGCCGAAGAATGTCATTTGTCCATATCACGCCCACTCGCTTACGTGTACATCACTTTGCCGTCAGAAATGCTGTGTCATGCCAGCACGTAGGCGATGAATTTCGTGACCTGAAAGCGCGCCTGCAAAGTGAAGCAGAGTACAAAGGAAGCGCAGACTAGATGGATGACAAAATTTAATGTGAACACCGTAAACACGAGACAGGGCAATATTTTATAGCGAAGCTCTCAATGTCAAGGCGAAATCAAACCCCGTCCGTCCTATGGGCCCAAAAGTCGCTAGCGCACATGCACCACAGAAATTTGGTGGGCACTACAACTCACCACCGCTCCACTAGAAATTCAGAAGAGAAGGTGCAAATGCGAAGAGACTGCAAAAATGAAAATTACACCATCTCCCGCTAAAGGGGACCATGAGGCGATGCGAAGCCGGATCACTTGCACGATCGCGTTCCGTTGGCGTTCGTTAGGCATGCTACCGACCTCGCGTCGTGGAACGCGAAGAGGAACGCTACGCGCGTCGTGTCTTCCCTCTAGCCTGGACGTTAATTCTCACAGGGCGAGCGGGGAATGCGGTCGACAGGCGCGCGAGAGGGGGGCAGAGTAGGAAAGGGGAGAGAGGGGGAGTGTACGCGCATGCGCTGGCGCTAATCGCGGCGTTTTCGGCATGTCGAGCCCGCATCACACTTCATCGAACCATCACATTTCATCGGAAGCATCAACGGAGTCAAGCGGAGTGAACCGAAGCAAGCGCTGAACTGAACGCGCGCCGCGCTCTACCCGCATTATATTCACACTTGAAGAAGAGGAGACTAGAGGAGCAGAGTACCGCATGCGCCGCGAGAGCAGAAGCGAGAACGCAGGAGAAGCGCAAGCAGGTGGGAGGAGAGAAGTGGAGAGGGTATCGCGCAGCTGTCGGAGAGAGGAAAGGACGAGAGTTGCGCATGCTCAGTCTGAGTGCGGACGCCGACGACGCCGCAGGACATGCTTCCACAATAAGATGCCTCACATCTAAAAAAATAATGAGTGGCGCGTCACTGGCTGCGTCGTCAGTGACGTCGTGCTCTTTGTCGCAGCCCAGCACCTAATTAACCCTTTTCCTATCGAGTCTTCTGGCTCAAAACGATAACAAAATATCGGTATTTTAAGTCGCTTATTTTTTATGTCTTGAAACAACTTTAAAAAAGCTAATCATAGGTGCTCTATTCACAAGATACAGGCAAAATAATGTTTTGAAAATATGCAAAGTATTGCCATCGCTGCACCAAACCACGGAAAGTGCCTTAACCTCTCCTTTATTTGGTGCCGAAAATGTTTCCTTGAAATTAAAAAAAAAAAAACAAAGAATGCGCAGGGACAAGGTAGCCTGTGGTAAAAAGCCTTGGAGTGGCCGGTGAGGATTTGCTTACATCTGTCTGCATTCACCGACAATACGCTGGGATGCGGCCATCGTCTGAATCCGATGATTTAGAAAAAAAATATGCTGATCTATGTAGTCGCTGCTACACTCGCAGAACTGATATTATTCATTCCACAAAACATCGGCAGACAACTGTTTTCTTTTTTTCTGAAAAGAAATGCTGCCGGCACACGCGTGCCTGCTTGCGCCCAAAGGAGGACACCATTTGCTAATTGCTGGGACCAGAATCCAACCCTTTCACGACCAAAATGCACGCTTTGAGCGTATTTTACATTTTATTGCGATAATAATTATATGGATAGTCTCGACGGGTTTTTGCCATCACCGCCGCCGTCATGTCCCTCCCGTATGAAGTCCAATTTGATAAGATCTCCCCCCGCATCGTATGTTCTACCACAGGTAAAAGCGTGCAAGCAGGGGCGACGAACGTGGCCGAAGCAGAGATCAAACGAGCCGGCCCATTCCCGTCGCTAGGAGGGTGCATGCGATAACATCACCTCGCTCGGGAGGCCTGCCGTCGAAGCAGACAGGAAATGCCCCGCCCGTCTTTAACGAGCATGAAAAGACGCATGCACCCTCCGTCGCTCGGAGGGTGCATTCGCTCGGAGGTGGAGGGGGGTTGTCGCGCTAGCAGCGACAACTTTGAACTTTGAATTGCCAATTGAAGCTGAGCCACTGCTACTGTGCGTAAACTACAGTAACCACGTCCACATCTATAAGGATGGCTGTGGACGGTAGAGTTTTGGAAGAGAGTAGGCGGGTATATGAAGTGGTCAATTCTCTCTTGTTTACTTATGCGGAATTCGAAAATTAACACAATTCAGAAGTACAGGGCAGGATATGATATCGTGAACTAGCTTGTAAAGAAACAAACGATCAGAACGATTTCGTCGGCAGTGAAGGGATGACAATGATAATAATCCAGCTGTATTTGAACGAGATCTAGAGTCATTTCTAGCGAACCGATGGTTATATATGCTGAGAAATATTTCTGGACTCGTTCATGGGTGTTACCGCTGGAATGAGCAATGCCATTCCATATCACAGACGCATACTGAAGTTGTGGAAGACATATTGCGGTGTACAATTGGTGGATGGCTATGGGAGGACTGAATTCTCGAGGTATTCTTCAAACACACCCGAGAGAGCGAAGGCCCCGCATAGCAGCACGCTTAACGTGAGCAGAAAAGTTTAACGTGCTATCAACAACACCAAGGTCACTGATTTCATAAACCTTGCATAACGACACAGAATTGACAGACACGTTAGATATTTTGCGAGTGATACACATGAATTTTGTCTTTGAGGTATTCAAAGAAAGGTTACTGCCGTTGCAACATTCGGAAAAAGAACACAAATCTGAGTGCAGCAAGCGACAGTCGTTAACTGAAATCCTTAAATATCTTGATGTCATCGGCATGCAAGGGGAAAGAAAAATTACGGATGGCAAAAGAAACATCATTAACGTAAATTAAAAGCAGGAGTGGGCCTAATACCGACCCTTGAGGGACCCCACTAGTCACTTTATACAAAGAGGAGGTTTGGCTATTTACGGCTACATAACAACGTCTATTGAGCAGATAGCTGTTCAGGATATTCACAACCGACAAGTCAACGTCAAAGTACGCAAGTTTAACCATAATCAATGTGTGGCTGACAACGTCAAAAGCCTTGCTCAGGTCACAGTAGATTACGTCAACCTGTCTTCACTGAGATATATAGGTGTGGAGATCTGCGTTTTGAAACTAGCAAGATTTATGGTAGTAGAAAATCATGTTGATTAGAAATCAGTGAGTTTTTCACACTAAAAGGCAATATTTTGTGAAGAGCCAGTTCGAAGATCTTTGATGTGGCACATAGTAGAGAAATCGGGCGATAATTAGAAACATTCGTTTTAGAGCCCGACTTAAATATTGGGCGAATACGAGCAGTTTTCCACATGCTAGGAAATGTGGAAGTGTCCAGGCAGTTATTAAATACCGTAGTCAGTACTGGGACAAATATACTACCATAAGCTTTTAGTATGGCGGAGGGGATGCCATCTGGGCCACATGATAAGGATGGTTTTAAGCGCTTAATGCATTCGCAGATAAGATTTTCACAGAGCGACAAAGCGCTGGATGAGCTAACTGTCTTGGGCTGTTGTCCTATATCAGTGCTAGAGTCTGAGGCCTTATAAACGGATGAGAAATGCGTGGCAAAACAGTCAGCGACGGCATGCACTTGTACCCCCTTTGAGTCCAGTAGTCTGAAGGACTACTGTACTCAAATAATAATAATAATAATAATAATAATAATAATAATAATAATAATAATAATAATAATAATAATAATAATAATAATAATAATAATAATAATAATAATAAGAATAATAATTTATCTCCCCATAATATCTCTAAGGCTTGATGCAAGGTGTGAGACTAAAAGTGATGAGCTTGACTACTGTCTCACGCGTTTGGCAGCAGGCAGCATCAGGGAACATCATATATTGCAATAGTATTGACAGGAAAAAACTACCCATTTTTTACTAAAAGACCTATTCGGAACGAGTACAATAAGTAAACTGCATTTCCACAGGTTTCATTTTGCGGCATACACATTTACAAATCCATGGGACAAAAAAAAAATTTACATAGCACGTTTGCAAGCATTTAGCACAATATAAAGATAGAATAACGACGACAATTGATTATACTTGAAGGTGAAAAATGCAACGGCGCGAGCAGATTACGATCCTTGAAAGAAGCTCCAGATTGTTTTTGTAAAAGGCTCTGATGGATAGCAAGCGCTGATGTGCTTAATGCTAAGGATCTGCGAGCTTCTGCCTTTCTTTTGCTTTTTGTGCCTTTCATTTTTCATGTCTGCAGCTCAACAAGTACGACAATAAGTGCGGCTGAGTAAACGAATTGACTGCGTCTAAAGCCTCCGTACGAGACGGAAGGCCGAAGCCCATTAGAGGTTGGTAAATCCCTATGGCACGGCGCGATTACGAAGCGGCCGCGGCGAGGCATGCGGATGGTGACGGATAGCGATTATCGGTCGTGCTGGCAACCGCCAGGCAAGGGTTCTAAACGAAAGCTGCCGGAATTGTTGTGGGGGCTCAGCGCGGCAATCCATGACTGAGCAGTCTGAGACGTCGGCTTTCTGACCGATGGGGCGAAGTAAGGCACTTAGTGTTGAAGGGACACGAATAGGCACTTAGCGCTTGCAAACACGTCGCTAATGGCGTCATGATAGCCCATATACGCAAGCTACGGGAAGTGCTGTCCGCAATGCGTTCAAAATTGTCCCACGCAACTTTTGGTCTATCTGAATTGAGATTCGTGGGCGCTGCCATCTTGGGCTTCCGCACGAGTGATTTCTCATTTCTTGGGATGTGTTGACGTCAAATTCACGAAGTAGCGAAACGTTGAAGATATCCGTGCAGGCGTTTCCATGCACTCGAGTTTACAGTAGCACCGTCGCTTTCGATTTAGAGGTACAAAATTGCTACGTGCACAGCCCAAGATGGCGACGCTGCAAGGCATCAATCAAATAGCGCATCCGTGG
The DNA here is from genome assembly GCF_013339695.2 of Rhipicephalus sanguineus. Classification (NCBI taxonomy): domain Eukaryota; kingdom Metazoa; phylum Arthropoda; class Arachnida; order Ixodida; family Ixodidae; genus Rhipicephalus; species Rhipicephalus sanguineus. Next base: position 22,775,951 of record NC_051183.1, on the reverse strand, counting down.
TGTGGCTGTCAATGATGTTATGACAACAGATGCACACGCTGTCGTAAACAACCATTCTTGATCCGATAGGCTGCATTATGCAAATGAAACACAACTGTAAAAAATCACTTTCGCCGCAAGGGCGAAGCAATGAATGCGATAGCAACAAATTGGAAAGTTATACGATCTGATGCTAGCAGCTAACCCTCTTGGGTCCGATTTCTCTTATCTCTACAAAACGCTAGTTAAAGAGAGTGCGGCCGCTCCAGGGAGCGAAGCGGTTTTCGTGCTGTCTGTCAACGCGAAGTAAGCGGTGAGGGCATACCACGCATACGAGCCGTCCAGGGATGTCTACAGACATAGCGAGCACGCCAGGGCTCCCGGACGCGAACTTATGAGCAAAGTTTGCAGTTGCTGCTCGAGTGATGCAGCCCTCTCCCCCAGCGAAGCCGAAAGACGGGCGATGCGTTTCATCTCTGCCTGACTAGCCATCGAAGCCAGGGGCGATGTTATCCCATCAACGTTCACACGACCGGACACGGCCGGCTCTTTCATTTCTGCTTCAGCCGCGTTCGACCCCATCGTTCGCGCGCTTTTCCTAGCGTGTGGAACACCCGATACGTGGGTCGATGTTATCGATTTGGATTTTATATGGAGCATGACGGCGATGGCGACGCCAAAAACCTGCCAAGGGTGTCCATATAATTCCTATCCCAGTAATGATGAAAAATCGTAAACGGGGGGGGGGGGGGTGCTGGTTGTAACCTTGAAGAAGGCAAGTCCGCTTGTCGAAACATCGGCAAAAGCACGCACACCTTATTTACGAATTTTTCATCGCAAAGCTTTCGTCTTCCCCTTCCTGCCTTTTAACAGCAAAGCTCCTTGATACAGCCGCAATTTGTGTGGCCTATACTTTGTGGCCTGCCCAGCGTGGCCTATCAGGTATGTGCCACTAGAATTGGGCATACCCCTACTGACCACTGGTCCACTAAAATTGAAGAACACAACAATTAGCCAAAAAAAGGGGTATGTGCCACAGAAATTTTTGTGGCCTGTCAGAAAGCTGTCATCATCATAAACGGATATGTGCCACAGAAATTGGGTGAATCCCGCCACTCACCCCTGGTCATCTACAAAGGAAGAAGGCAACAGTTAGCCCAAAATCTACGTAACGGGAAAGGCAACGGCGGCTGCAAGGAACTATCGCCGTCATAAACGGGTATGTGCCACAGAAATTTCGTAAATGCCACTACGCACCGCTGGTCCACTAGAAAGGGAGAAGGCAACAGTTAGCCCAAGACTAGGGAACGGGAAAGGCAACGGCGGCTGCGAGAAGACCACGAAGCGATGAAAGGCCTACGCCAACGACTACCTGCCTGTACATCTGCTAGAGCTGCGAACAGCTCGGTTTCAGCGCGAGTTTCTGTCTCTGGAGTTTGGATATCCGTGTCGTGTCTGTGACTTTCTGTGGTTTAACTCGAAACTCTCTGAACTCAGAATCAACGTAGACGCGACCTAGCACCACCTAGGTAAAGCAAAGCAACGACCCAAAAGCAACCTTCAAACAACCCTCATCACCTAGTTAAGGCCTAGAAACAACCTAGAAGCAACCAGGTTGGTCTTCAGAATCGTACAATTACGTTGTTTCAAGGCTTACGCGGCTTAGTGCTTAGTTCAAGCTTCGCCCGTATTTCTTTTTTTTTTTGTCTGTCGCAACAATATGAGACAAAGTGTCTGGTTCACAATATCTTAAAGAGCATGTTGAAATCCATTGTATGCAATTGTTCTTCTACAGACAATGCAAATTTGTTTTCTCTACGTCGTATGCCGTCTTTTATAGCATCCTTCAATCAAACTGTTGCGTTACGGCACTTCTGGAACTCTCAGTTCGAAGAAGAATGCATTGCCCCTTGTATATTAAGAAAAACTTCCCACTCTGCTGTACCATTTGTCAAAACAGGTCATGGCAAAGGTATTAGAAAGGTCTATGTTCCTAGAGTTTTAATGACCTCCCCGACAGTGCTTTTTCTTCAACGACAAAACACAGTCTATGAAACGTCCTAAAGTCACTTTAATGCTGCATCATTTATCCTACTACTGTTTTTTTTTAGTTTCTCTTGTGCCGGGTATAACCTGTTTAAATGTAGTCCATCTTTATCTTATATTCTACTCTTAAAATAGTCTCGCTACCACTAGTTTGGTCCTTCTATGTTATTGTGTTTAAATGTAGTGTGAATGAGCTACATGTTTGTCTTTTTTTTGTATTTTACGTGGCAAGCTTTTCAATATGTGTGTCATCTTTCGTTTGCCGATGTGCTGGGCCTTGTCCTCTAAGCCACCTTTTGGCTTTGACAGGCCAGTCATCTATGTTGTACTATTGAAGATGACAATAAGTGTTTATTATTATTATTATTATTATTATTATTATTATTAATATTATTATTATTATTATTATTATTATTATTATTATTATTATTATTATTATTATGAGCTTGCTCGCCAGGCTTCTTATACTCGCGCCATATCAGCTAGTTCTCATTGCTCCCGCTAGAGGCGCAGCTGTGCTCTCTCCGGTGATTCAAGCGTGCTCACTAGATGGCACGCCGCCGCTCAGGCGGCTAAAGCCCCTTGATGTTGGAAAGTAGCGACGCTCCTTTATCCACGCCGGCTCATCCTCGCCGCGTCGTCAACCTCCTCTTTTTTCACCCTCTCTTTCGCGGAGCCGGCGCATCCGCAACGCTGAATGGCTGCGACGCGCGATAGCTCCCAGTCAGGTGACCTTGACGTCACGAGAAGCGAGCGCAAGCAAACTTCGCGCGCTTTCAGCTGCTCACGCCCGCCATGAACCCTCCAGGCGTCAACCCTCCAGGCGTGTGTGTACGGGTGTGTGCAGGTGTATGCGTGTTTGTATGTGCGCATATGTGCGCCTGCGTTTGTATGTGCGTGTGCGCACGTGTTAACGTGTGAGTGCATGTGCGTGAGTTTGTGTATTCGCGGTTTTTGTGCGTGTACGCACGTATGTGTATGCGTGCGCCTGCGCGTGCGTGTCTCTATACTCTGTATCACTTGTGCATGCGCGTGCGTTTCTGTATCGCTGTGTATGTGCGTGTGTGTCTGTATCGCGTGTGTATGTATGTGCCTGCGTGTCAGTATCGCGTGTGTATTTATGCGCGTGCGTGTCTGCATCGCGTGTGTATGTATGTGCGTGCGTGTCTGCATAGCGTGTGTATGTATGTGCGTGCGTGTCTGCATTGCGTGTGTATGTATGTGCATGCGTGTCTGTATCGCGTGTGTATGTATGTATGTGCGTGCGTGTCTGTATCGCGTGTGTATGTATGAGCGTGCGTGTCTGTACCGCGTGTGTATGTATGTATGAGCGTGCGTGTCTGTATCGCGTGTGTATGTATGTATGTGCGTGCGTGTCTGTATCGCGTCTATATACGCGTGTATATGTATGTATGTGCATGCGTGTCTATATTGCGTGTGTATGCGCATGTGTATGTAAGTGCGTGCTTGTCTGTTCGCATGTCCACGCACGTGTGTCTATAACACGTGTGTACGCGCGTGCGTGCCTGTATCCCGTGCGTGATCGTGTGTACTATGTGTGTGCGTGTCTGTATCGCGTGTGCATGCACGTCCGTGTGTGTACGTATGTGCGTGTCTTTATCACGTGTGTATAAGCGTGTGTGTGTGCATGCATCGTGTGTGTGCGTGCGTGTCTGACAGCGGCATTGACACAAAAAGGCTTCGGGCTCACTCATTTGGCCCAATTTAAGTAAACCACCACATTCCTTCTTGGGTGCCTTCCTTTAGCTCATCAAGACCACAATTATGAAAAAAATTCTCGCCTATACTTTATGCTGGTTACATTATATGCGTTAATACACCGTGTTAAGGACAGCCGAGGCGGCGACGGGAAGGTAAACCGCTCAGCCGCCAGTTGATATACTCATTTTTTTTCGAAGCGCTTATTTGTATATACCGAAGCGTCTTTAAAAATATATTGGTCACTTTGTTCTATCGGAAGCCCACTTTCGTCATGACTATTGCTTAAGAAACAGGTTCTCATTTGACGCTTCAAGGGGCCGATCAAACAAGCGCGCGCAGTGTTTTTAATGCGGCTGCGGCGAGCCAGTGGAGTGTTCAGCGTGCCGTGCGCAGCGCGCCGGCCAGGGGAGGGGAGAAATCTGAGGAGAATTGAGGAGGAAAACGCGCGCGCGGAGGAGAGTGTCGCTACTTTCTAGATCAAGGGGCTTTACAGGCGGCGCCGCACACTCCGCTGCACACTCGGCGCGTGTTCTCGTTAGATAGGGGACCGCTAGAGGGCCGCGCCCATATACAGCGCTTGCTCTCGGTGCGCTTCCGTTCTCTTTGCCGGGAGCTCACTCAGTGCACTTCGCTACCGCTACTCCAGAGGCAGCGGCGAGGGCTAGCGCATCCTAAGCAGCGCGGTCGCTTGTCGCCGCTGGTAAATAAATAGACATTTTGTATATAATGTGTATATATATTGTTACGGGGAGAAAAAGGCATTGAAGGTTATATTTACAAGGTATATACAGAGGACAAAGCCAGGCACACAAGATGGAGCCAAGTCCGCGCGGAATCAGGGAACGTCGTCCTCTTTCATCACGTCTCCCTCTTCATCTTCGGTAGCGCTTCGTAGCAATATAACAACCTTGTCACGTCTATATATGATGGTAGAGGAATGTGCACGGAGGATTCACGGGTTACCGGATCATCTCCGAGCAAGCTCCTCTAACATAATTCACTTCGTGGATATGGCGTGAATTTTTATTATTCTTATTATTATTATTGTTTTTGTTGTAATGGTCATAGGAAGAAGAGAAACAACTACAGGCAGAGCAGAAGAGGAGAGAGAGACGAAGAAGTCTGTTCTTAAAAATGAGCTTAAAAAGTCACAGTTTCGACGCAAGAGCGAAGCAATGAATGCTATAGCAAGACATTGGAATGTCACGCCAAGAACGACAAGCAGCTCGATACTTGCAGCGCGCTGCTAAAACACAAAGAAGGACTCTCGAAGAGAACGAACAGGCATACACAGGGCAAGCGTGAACTAACAGCTGTCACAGTGGTTACATCTTTGTCCATGAGCAACGCGCTGCAAGTGTCCACAATGGAGAGTCAGGCGCTCTTTAGAGATTTATTTTTTCTTTTAAATTGTGGCGCGTGCAGTGACCCCTCTGCTTGTCCTGCCACACGGGGGCGTCTAACGCACGGTGTGCCCGGTGTTCTTTTTGTTTTGTTGTTCCATATCACGAGTGGGTACAGAAAGGGGCTACTCTGTCGTGCGTGTCTCAGGGGCAGTTTTCAAGTTGAAAGAAAATGTAGGACCATTGCGTGATAGAAAACACGGCTCAAGCTCCTCCGAGATTGGCGTACTCACAGCGGTAATGGTGAATATAAATAGCTTGCCTTATTTCGCCAGCGCATGCATGGCGCGAGCTTATGCCGATGACATTGCCTTCTTTTGCATCGATAAACCCCGTGTTCAGGGAGCAGTAAACATTTCTTTGCGCTTCTGTGAAATCGCTGGAGCCAGCATAAATTTTTATAAAAGCAGAGGATTCTGGCTGGGAAAGTGGGCTCAAACTCCCTCAGTGTTCTTAAATATCTATTGAAATGCGACTGCTATGCGGTATCTTGGTCTGCCTCTCAATCACTATCTTAACAGCGGCCCACATTGGACGTCCGCGATAACTAATATCCGACGAAAGGTGGCAACATGGCACGGATGAGACCTTTCCATCTTCGCGAGAGCTAAGGCGTGCAATATATTTCTTGCGTCAAAGCTTATCTATGTTCTGCAGGTATCGCACTGCTCTCGTGTGCGCATTCAAGCATTTCACAGGATGTTTGCTTGTTTTATTTGGTGTTCTTCATGGAAACCCATGAGAAGAGACAACCTTTTTCTTCCACTTGAGAAGGGTGGCCTCAGTCTGGCGAATTTGTTTGTGCGACAGTTGGCGTTGCGATTTTTTTTATCTTAACGACTTCTGTCACCGATTTCTTTTGGCAGTTCTTCGAAACCGTCTGAGTTACGACCTTCCTTTTCTTTATGTCATGACAAGTGTTGCTAAGGAATCGCAGTTGTCGGGATTCTTAAGAGGAATTGTTGATACTGTCAACTTTTTGAAAACCAGATTTACATTAGAGTATTTATATAATATAGACAGAACAACGCTAACCGCTGCACTTGTGAATAACCTTTTCCCAGAACCTGTATACCGACTGCCATATTTGCTTTTGCCTGGCCATGATGTATTATTATGTGTACGTAGAATGTGCATATCACCAGCAGCGAAAACGTTTTTCTTTAAACTGCACACATCCACTCTACCAGTGAAGAAATGGCTCAATGAAAGAGCAATATATGTGCCCTGGACTGTAAAATGTAGACTCTGTAACCAACCTGAGACGAGAGAGCATCGTTTTATCCATTGTCGTGACGCATTTTATTTGTGGGACATTCTAAAGAGAACAACCAGAAAAGACCTTCCAATCGCAGCTCATGGTATTAGGTTCCTCCCTTTCAAAGAGAGCCCCACCAAAATACACCATATGATTTATTTATGTTATTAGGACATTATTCGCTATGGAAAAGTCGCATGATCGACAGATACGCCGAGTCACCACGATCGACGAGGTCTGTCTTCCGAGAAGAAGCTGCTCAAGTGCGCAGTGTTGTTGAGACTTTTGAGCCCGTTCCGGAGCGGCTTCCACTTCTGGACGCTTGTGTGTGTTTGCCTGACTTTTGAAATGCGTTCTACTGTAGGGAACAATGTGGGTGTTGTGTATGGTAAGGTAATTCTAATGTGACGAGTTATGTAGTGCGCGGTTCGCAGCAATAACAGGTCATCCTTTCACGAATTAAAAGAAATGGCTTGTGGTTAAGTTGTCTATCGCAGCGCGCTGGGGAGCGAGCGGTCGCTAGTTCGAATCCGCGGTCGGGTGTTTCGGAATTTTTCTAGTGCTTTATTTTTATTTCTGCGTTTTTTATATATATGCATATATATACATATCCGGGACATGACGGCGACGGCAAAAATCCGCCGAGAGTGTTCATATAATTGCTATCGCAATAAAATGTAACCCATATATTCAATGTTGTTCGAGTCAGGTAATCACAGCTCTCTGGTCTACTCAGAATTTCAGAATTTCATTATTCAACGGCTGTTGTTTCCTGTTTTCTTTTTTTTTTCTCTCTCTGTAATTTGTTAACATTTTTATTTATGTATTTCTTTTTATTAATATAATAATAGGCACCATTGTCGTTCTCGCCGAAAAGTTACAATACGTTTTCTTGGTCAATCCTCACTTGCGCAGCTTAGAAGTCGGAACTCCTGCTGGTGTTTAAACGCCGAAAAACAACCAACATACCACCAGACGTTACCGTGCATCTGAATGAAAACCTTATTCTAAGGGTATATAGACTCCGCATATTAGGACTTCGTATACAACACAACGGCGAGGCCACATATACCCTCCAAATACTGCGCAAACAAATCGTCCAAGTGACTCATATGATTAAGCGAATTACCAACCACCGACATGGACTTGTCGAAAAAGATACTCTCCGATTGGTGCAAGCCCTCATCTTAAGCAGATTGACCTACTACCTCCCCTACCACAACCTTACTCAAACCGAGACAAACCGGACAAGCCCTTCTCCGCACGGCGCTAAAGGCTGCTCTGGGACTGCTCCATCACGCGTCAACGCAGCTCCTTCTATGACTTGGGGTTCACAACACCATACGTGAGCTAATTGAAGCAAACAGCCAAATTGAACGTCTCCAGCGGACAAGACAGGGTTGTCTCATTCTCTCTCAGTTGGGATACAGCGTGCCAAACAAACCGCAACAAGAGCCGAAACGTCTTTCACTTCACATTAGGAGGAAAATTCAAGTATCCCCACTACCCCGCAATATGAACCCTGGTCGACATAGAGGCCGGAGACGGGCAAGAGTTCTAGCTCTAATGCGAATCGTAGGTGACGGCACATCTAACGCACCAGTCCTTTACACTGATGTGGCCCGATAACCACAGAAACGGACCATGTGTCTGGTCGTAGTGGACAATACCGATTCTGTAACGGTATCGGCTACGCTTAAAACCCTGGACAGCGGCACGGCAGAGGAGGCTGCTATCGCCCTGGCTATCATACACGCTTCACAAATACCAGCACCGAACGAACCAATCACCGTGTTTACTGATTCACAAACTGCCTGTCGGAACATAGCGAAAGGAATGGTCACACCCTACACGCACTGTATCCTGACATCAATACACCCCACTTTGTTACACAGGGTGCGTATCGTCTGGACACATGCCTCTATCCATGGCAATGAACGCGCTAATGCGGTAGCTCGAGAGCTTACAAACCGGGCGCCATCGGAAGAGCTGTCCAACCCAGACGATGCACCAACAGAACCACTAACTACACTGAAACGCTACAACATTACCGACAAAGCCGTATCTACTTCCCACCACCACACAAATCGCTCAACCGAGAAGACGCTGTTGGCTGGCGGCAGCACTAATTCATTCCGCTGCCTTTACATCCTTCATCTCTCCCACTCCACACAATATCCCTCATCATCATCATCATCATCAGCCTGTCTACCCCCATTGTAGGGCAAAGGCCTCTCCTATGTTCCACCAATAAAACCCGCTCCTGTGCTTTCTGCTGCCACGGTATACCTACAAACTTCTTAATCTCATCTACCCACCTAATTTTCTGTCTCCCCCTCACGCGCGTGCCATCTCTTGGGATCCAGTCAGTTAACCTTAATGACCACCGGTTATCCTACCGACGTGCTACGTGCCCGGCCCATACCCAATTCATCTTGATTTCAAGTATGATATCCTTAACCCCCGCTTGTTCCCTGACCCACTCTGCTCTCTTCCTGTCTCTTAAGGTTACACCTATCATTTTCGTTTCCATCGCTCGCTGCGTCGTCCTCAATTTAAGTTGAACCCTCTTGGTAAGTCTCCAGGTTTCTGCTCCGTAGGTAAGTACCGGTAAGATGCAGCTGTTATATACCTTCCTCTTGAGGGATAGTGATAGACTACCATTCATGATTTGATAATGAGCGATAATGATTTGATAATATCCCTCATACTGCCTCTGTTGTGGAGCGAAGCCCACGGTGTATCAGCGCACCTGGGAATGTCCACAACCACCGGGCTGACGCTCTATTCCTTCGCCCTCACAATCCTCCTGGGAGACTGCGCTGAGCAGCTCAGAGCCGCAGGAGCAGCGTCGGCTGATCCATCGGGAACGTGGTGTGGTGCGAGGCGATGGAGCCTTAATGGGGATCATTTTCGTTGGGCTCCACCCAACGAGGATGATCCTTGAGGCCTCCACAAATAAAAGGTTTATTGCGCTAGCAATTATATGGACAGTCTCGGCTGGATTTTGCCGCCCCCGTCGCCGTCATTCACCGTATATGTATAAGTATGTGTATATATATATATATATATATATATATATATATATATATATATATATATATATATATATATATATATCAAAGTCCCAAAGAAAAATAATTCAGAAAAATGCTTCCGAAGCATTTTTCTGAATAGCGAAGCCGCTATTAGTCTGCATGTGCACGTTAACGAGAAGATTTCTTTTATACGTGGTAAAACAGTGCACTTCAGCATGTTTGCTTAACTATTTACTACGACAGCAGTATTTGATCGCAGTGGACACCACTGTCTTGCTTGTGTGCTCATTTGTTGAGTGGTTTACTTATTTGCTATAATGCGTACTTACTCCTCAACTAACTGTGCCAACATACAACGTAGTAATTGCCAGTCTTCCATGTTGTGCGTGTGTGTGTGCATTTTCGCTTGGTATGCCCATTATGAACCTCCTCGGCATTAGAATGGGTCTTGTCTGATTGTACGGGTTCAGTTAACATTGTCTCTGCACAAGCAATAAACGTTTTTACCTGTGCTGACCTATCACTTGAGCTTTTTTCTTTCTTCTTTTCCGTAACATTTTACGGACCCCTTACCCCAGTGCAGGGTAGTAAATAATGCGCAACCTAGCTAACCTCCGAGCCTTATTTCCTTCGTCTTACGCTCTCTTTGTAAAACAAATTCATAATATCATTATTCACATGCCCTTCACCCGGAAACTTGCACACTTTTACAAATCGTTTATTATTTATTACTATAAGAAATTAACACAATTATATCGTGCATATAATAAGAACGGAGGTCTCCAAGGAGAAAGTGTCAGGGGGACCTGCTCAGAGTACACATATAAAAATTAGGACTTTCAAATGCTCCAACCAAATAATGGGTTTATAAACTGAGCCTTGAGTGAACTCAACCGTCCCCGGCCGCCCCAAGCCCATCATTTCCACGCAAGCGCAGCAATCACAACCCCCTTAACACACTCACCACAAAAGACGCGCCGGCCTTCTCGCCCATCTGCACAGCTGGTCCGTGAAGGAAGTTAACGGTTGCACCTAGACACCTACGCTGTTACTCCCCTGAAGAAGGGATCGAGTTGATAACGAAATGTCAGGAAATAAACCAATTTTTTGGTTGGAACCTTTTAAAAGTCTTAATTATTTAAGCCAGCCACACAGGCAACTAATTGTTCAGCTTTACGTATAAAAGTGTAGAACAAATTATCCGCAACTAAGTTAAGAACACCGGTAGAATACAAATCGATATTTGATTTACACTCATTGCATGCCAGTAATCCTATCCTTAATCTTTCTTTCCCCCTTTGTCACTCTCTCCTTCTGTGAAGGTACACCAATGAAAGCAGTTCTCGCGTTTGGCACATACGCAAAAATAACGTGAAGGCTAAAAGGGTGCTGACGACAGAAGGGCATGACCACATCACCTCCCTCACTCCCACCAATGTTGTTGCCTACTGGCCGGCTATCCCACCAAAGTATAAAGAAAGCAGGTCGAAGGGCTACAGTCGCAGGATGTCCGTATAAGTGGTTAGCAGACAATCGCGCGACATACTTTTGTCAGGGGAAGCGGCACTTCTACACAGACATCCTGCAGTGCAACCGTCTCGGAAGATGCGTATACCCTCCAGCACACCACGATCTAACAAGACGCGAGGCCGTCCAATGGCGCAAAACTACAGACAGGCAGCTTCCCACACACACTCTTATACAGCAGAATTTTTCCGGAACAGATAGCGCCAAGGTGCCAACATTGCTCACCTACAGCCACACTCATGCATATGATGTGGACTTGCACGCGCTACAACACAGACAACACAAACATCCCAGAGTCGGGGGAAACCCTCCTGCGTGCCGCCGAGCCAGCAGACCAGCGCCGGCTCATCCAGTGAGCGCTGGAGGCTGCGGTATCCCAAGCCTTGGGATGCCCGCCGACCTCCTCTAAGCCAGCGCAACCAGTCTACGCACTGGTGTCCTTTTTTTGAGTGTACTAAAGAGAACCCCGCCACCACCACAGTTCCAGGGTCATCGACACTACTCGTGCGCCCGGTAATGAAAGAAAAGGAGGCGGCGTACGCTGCGGTAAACCCGATATCCCGGAGCCAGACTCGGAGGGTTTACCGTGCCAGACCATCAACCCTGTCTCATTGTTTGGGCTTCGCGTGATCTCAGTTTCTCTGTTCCAGGAGCTCCTTCCTTCTTTCTTTCTTTCTTTCTTTCTTTCTTTCTTTCTTTCTTTCTTTCTTTCTTTCTTTCTTTCTTTCTTTCTTTCTTTCTTTCTTTCTTTCTTTCTTTCTTTCTTTCTTTCTTTCTTTCGTTCGTTCTTTCTTTCTCTGGTTCCTTTTATGTTAACAGCAGAGCTGTTTATGCTCGGAGAAACCACGTTAATCGTGAACGAAAACTATCATCATCATGAACTGCAAGCGCTCTCTTCGTCCTCTTCTTTTCTGTGCTTCACATGTCATCGAAACAGCAAAGGCACGAAGACTACTATTTTTGCCGAGACTTTTCAACTACTCTCTTGCTTGTTTCTTAGTAACGAAGCTTGGAGAAGGTTCGAAAAATTCTCGCAAGCATAGAAGTCACAATTCGCACAATCCTAAAACTGTTTCGCTCAATTTGAGTGGTTCTTTTTGTTAGGAATTGATTGCAGTGGTTTTTGTCGGATTTGTTGCATTGGAAAATGAAGGGGAAAAAAAGGAATAGAAGGAAGAGTGCCTTTCTTTTCCTTCGTTTTCTAAGGGAACAAGGCCAAGAAAAACGACGTGCTTCTGTGAACAAAGGAATGGATCTGAATGGAGCCAACTATAATGTCAAGTATTTTATTACTTTTTTTTCAGACAACGAGAAGTTCCTCACCTCTAGTACTCACGCTGGAGCTCTGCTCGCTAATAGGACCTGACCTAAAAGAAGAGCAAGGGGAAAAAACAAGAAAATTGGATACGTTATAAAATGGTGGTGCAGATGCGTCACTTTCCGGGTTTTAAACTGCAGCCGTTCCCCGTTCGCGTAATTCTGCCGCTTCCAAGTTAACGAAGTCTCTGAGAATACGAAATCAGCCGCGTCAGACAACATCAAAAGAAAAGTTATCCTTGTTCTTGGTGGAATGCTTTTTTTAACTTCTGCACATTACATTCCCTTTGTTTGTATATGTAGGGAAAAAGAACTACCTAATCTACAGCGAAAAGAAAATCCTGATTAGATTTGGTCTGCCACTTAGCTCTGTTTTTTTTTCTCTTGTCTTGTTTTCTTGCCTTTTTTTCGCCATTACTGAGCAGGTGAATGTGGACAGCACTCATATCTTTAAAAAATTGGAGGTGACTTTAATCCTCGACTTAGATGTCTGGTGGTGATACTCGCATCTCGGCCCTCGTGTGCCCAGGTGTATTCCTTGCGTTGACTTCGTCTTTCGCCGTGCTGCCGAAGCGGATCTCAGAGGCCACGTAGCAAGAAGCGCGTGGTTGAGATCCGCTCCACCAGGTGTCGCAACGATCCCAGTTGCTCGCAACAAAACCACCTGCTCATTCATTGAACTGGTTTGATTGAATTTTATGAATTATATCCTGACATAGTGTGTCCTTATCTTATGTAAACCTATGCTCCGGTATCATATGTATCCAATGTAACCCTTAGCCTGAACCAGAACCATTGATTTCGCACCAGTTCCGTTTTTACAAGACTTTTTCTGAATATTTGGAAAACCGGAAATAATTGCTTGACCAGAAGTGCTTGGAAAAGAAACAAAAGTGTCCCTCACTACTCGTGCTGCTAAAAGAGCCAGAGAGAGGCCACCTGCCGAAAAGTTAGTAAAAGCTGTGTTTCGCAGGTTCGTTCTGCTCTTTCTGAAATATATATATATATATATATATATATATATATATATATATATATATATATATATATTATATACAAGGTATTAGGTGCTACCTGAGGTCGCCTACACCATTAACTCACTGATTTACTATTGTAGGTCTCCAGACCATCTGTCATACAACGCCAGGCCCATTTCTGAGAGTATAGCAACGCACCTAGCCAATCGATGTCACCGACTTTCTTCTCCCGCTGATGATAGAGATCGCAGTCACATCAGGCAAGACAACGTGAAAAGATGAGTAATCGCTGGGTAACGTGATCCGCTAATTTAAGCACAAATCAGATTCGTGTTGCCCCGCTTCTGGGAAGAGAGAGAGAGGAGGGGAGAGGAGGTATGCAAGCTGTAATGCGCTTACGAATGCCGATCCTGGCGAATATTACAGACACTTTTGTGTCTCGGGTCCGGCCGGTCACGTTTGGTAGCTGGCCCTCGTCACCGGGCTCATTCCTTGCAGAGAGGAGAGACGCTCGTACAGAAAGACGGAGGTTTATTTACATAAGATCCAGAGGATCGAGAAGAGGGAAACATGAGTCTCCAGTTTATATAGCGACAAGTCAGACAACACTGAGGCACTGAGGTATGGTTAGAGTGACCTAGAATAGGGGGAGTGTCCAAAGCGCCGCGCGAATACATGGGAGGAGCGAGGGCCTTTTCAAATTCAAATTTTCAAATTCTTTATTTTTTTCCAAATACATTTGGAATGGGTTCCAGGGCTAAAAGCTGCGGTCTGCAGCTTGACAGAGGCCCGGAAACCAAAAAACACAAGGCAGGGCTTGACATCGAGGCACACGTGGCGCCCGTCCTTGGTGCACATACTAAATCTTGAACAGAAAACATGTCAGTAGCTAACATCGTTAAGTAATATGGCATCAGCATAGTTAACAGCGAAATGTGTGAATAGCCAACAAAACGTTGAACAGCATTGTTTTTAAATAGAAAACAGCAACGTTACAGTAATAAATATAGGACTAAAGGTGACACTGAAATGTAGCTTAATTATACAAAAGAAGAAAAAAAAACATATTGAAAAAGGGAAAAATACCCACAGTTTGCATCTATATAAACACATGCGCATGCATACATATGCACATATACGCATCTGTACAAATTTAGATACACATGTACGATACATAGGGAAAAAATATTCACTGCATGAAACACAACAACATGAAGCACAAATGAAGACTGAGCGAGTTAGCTACAAAATTTATGCCGAACATAATGTATATATTTCATTAGAAATTGTTTTTGCTTGTTGCTTAATGATGAAGTACTCATATTGATGATTTTAAAATTATTTGACGTAGTGAAGTTAACGTGGGTTTCCTTATATCTTTGTATCGATTAAGAATTGATGGCAGGTTGTGTTTTAAGGACTGCAGTTTATAAAAGGTACGGAAACGTGGTATTAACCATAAGTCAGTGGAGCGTGTGCGAGGATTGCTGTACTGCTGAAGCGATGCAATTGAGGTGATAAAATGCTTGATAGCGGGCGAAGACACATAAAATGAACGCATAATACGAAATGCATACATCTGATTTATTTTCATGATGTTGTACGACTCGAAATAACGTTCTGTGGAAGACAAGTAATCAATATTGGCGATGTTGCGAACAGCTTTTTTTTGTAATATGTGAATTCTCGCAATGTTTCGTTGTGTTGTGGTCAGCCATACCAAACTGCAATAATTAATATGCGATGCGAAGAGTGCATGATAAATTTGTATTTTCACTTGCAGTGGAAGAATAGTGCGACAACGCGACATAGCTCCTGTGCTCACTGAAAGCTTTTTGCACAAATTGTCAACGTGAGTGTCCCATGAGAGATTCGAGTTAAATGTAACGCCAAGAATTTTATATTCATTAACAACTTCAATCATGTGTCCGTCGCAGTAAATAACTTGCTCTAACTTAATTGATTTATTTTTGGCACGGAAAAAGAGTACTTTGGTTTTAGTTGGATTAATTTTAAGGCAGTTAGAATGTGACCAGAATACTAGCTTTTCAAGGACGTGATTACACTTTGACGCTAGAGCTTTTTCATCAGGGCCAGAGAGCAGGATAGTGCTGTCATCCGCATATACAATAAATTTTGAGCTTGCATCAATACTGACTATATCGTTAATATATACGTTAAAGAAAAGAGGACCCAAAATACTACCTTGCGGCACGCCGTGTTTTATAAAAAGGGGTGATGAGCGATAATTGCCAATACACACACACTGACTCCTGCTTGTGAGATATGAACGGAATAATTCGAGCTGCTTACCGCGAACCCCGTAATCTGATAGTTTTAGTAGAAGGATGTTATGGTTCAGTGAATCGAAAGCCTTACTATAATCAACGAAGAGACCGAGAGTTAGAAGCTTATTTTCAATGTTATGTAGCACACACTCTTTCAGAGTTAATAAAGCTGTTTCAGTGGAACGCCCTTTCCTAAAACCGAACTGTGCGTCAGAAAGCAAATGTATTTTGTCAAAGAAGTTAGTCAGTCGAGAAAACAATATTTTTTCTAAGCCTTTCGAAAAAACTGGAATTACAGATATCGGTCTATAATTTTTCGCGTCATTCTTATTACCACCTTTGTAAATTACAGAAACCTTAGATTTTTTCATTGCATCAGGAAATTCACCTAACTGGATAGCGAGATTAAATATGTAAGCGAGGACAGGTGTGAGGTGTTCTATAACGTATTTTATAGGCTTTATCTGCAAGTTATCTATATCTAAAGCCTTGCTGTTCCTTAGACCTATAAATGTTCGAGAAACATCCGCTTCACTTATATCGTGCAAAGCGAAGCTATCAGCTGGGCAATTTATTGTCGGCCGGATAACCTCTAGGTTAGTATTTGGCAAGGCATGTTCTAAAAAAACTTGGTTGAAATGATCCGCAAGCGCCTGTCCGGCAATTTCACGGTTATCAAGCCTTAGCTTTAGGGGCGCCTCCGATTTGTTTTCACGGCCCAGAACCTTATTTAACGTTTTCCACACGACTTCTGGTTGTTGCTTTTTAATATCAGAGAAGAGTTGCTGATAATATGCTATCTTTGCTGATTTAAGCTCGGCATTAAGTTTATTTCTGAAAGTCTTAAAATCTTTCAGATCTGAGGACATTCTTGTACGCAAGAAGGTGTGAAATAATTGATTTTTTTATTAATAGCTTTCTTGTGAGCTGGCGTGACCCAAGGTTTTCTTATTCTTTTCGATGGTTTAAAAGATCTGAATGGAAAGTGTACGGCATAAATTTGGGAAAATGTTTCAATAAACGTCGAGTATGCGACGTGCACATTCTTAATTTTGCATATAAAAGACCAATCCTGAGCACTAATATCGCGTTTAAATAAACGTAAAGCATCGTCCGATACATACTGCATCGTGATTACGTCCTTTCGACTATTTTTATGAGTTTTGGGTGTTAAGAAAAACATGAAAATTGGGCAGTGGTCACTTATAGCTGATGATATAGTTCCTGCACTCAATACTGTAGTTTCCGCGTTAGTAATGAACAAGTCTAGTGTTGATGAAGTGTTTTCGGTAATGCGTGTCGGCGTAGTGATTATATTCTTAAACCCTACTGAACATATAGTGTTGTTGAAATCTTGGACGTAGGAGTTGGTTTCAAGAATATTAATGTTAAAATCTCCACCGCAAACTAGTTTGAGATTATTAGTTGATACGAAATGCAAAAATTTCTCAAAAAAGTTCATAAACTGTCCAAAATTCCCATTTGGGGGGCGATACACAACAGCCACAACGTCGGAGTTTTGCTTTAGTGTAAGTATCTCGTAATCATTGGTGCTGCAAGTGTAATCTGATATTACATCATATTCTCTAGAAGCTTCCGCGTAAATAGCGACACCACCACCCCTACGATTACTGCGATTGATGAAGAAGTTTTTGTATCCATTAAGATGGAGCATCGCACAGCCGTCATAGTACCATGTTTCCGTAAGCATAAAAATACCATAGCGAAAAGAAAATTGGTCTAGGAAATAAGAAATCTTATCATACTTAGAAAGGGCAGAGCGTGCGTTGATATGCAAAACAGAACTGTGCGCAGCAGAATACGGAAGAATTTCATGGGGCAATGCAAAATCGTGATAGTGCATTTTGAAAGATGGAACTGTACACACAACAAAAAAAAATAAAATGTTCGGACTACACCGATTGTATCTTAGTGAGGTCGTCTTCACAAGTGATGGCTATTGCGTTAGAAGTATCTGACTGCCTGGCAAAAATCTTTCCATTGTGGGTCCAGACGGATCTCCACTGGCAATCTTTCTTACGCCTGATAGCCATACTGAGAAGCCTCTTTAGTGTAGGACAAAGATGTTCATTTATATAGATAGCACTTGAATGATTAAGTCCTAGGCTATTGTTAGTGAGTCGGGCTTTCCTTGCTTTCCTTAGTGTCCTGTCGCGCTTAGACCGGGACTTGAATTGCACAATGATGTTTGTTTTATCCGGATTACGTGTGGGGACGCGATGACAAGCCTCGATGTCACACTCGCTGATCGGTTCATCAATAGCATTTCCGATAGTTGACAAAATGGCTATAATGCTCTCATTTTCAGTCTTAACGACTCCCTGAATTTCGAGATTGGCATTTCGAGAATACTGCTCAAGATGAACAATCTGGTTCTCGAGTTCGCCATTCTTTCGCTCCAGGGAAGCGCACTTTGCGTTGACTTCCTGGTTGTCCTTCAAAAGCTGCGTATTTCTTGCAATTTCAGTGTCAAGTCTCTTTTTCAAATCGTCAATTTCTCTGTGCGCAAATTCGATGCTCTCTGTCATGTTCCGCTGCTCATTTTTCAGATCACGAATTTCATTACGCAGGTCCCTTTCATACACTTCGCGTGACGATTTCATTTCTAACTTGAGTTCATCCTTTAATTTCTGAAAGATTTCGTCTTTCACTCGAGCAAGTTCCTTTGACATTGTTACAAGATGATGCACTCACTTGGCAGCAGCGACGAAAAATAAAACAAATGTAAAAATTGCAAAAGATGCCCAGGACTAACCTGCAGCAAAGAAGACTTCAGTATCAGAGCAACGAATACCGGCGTCGTCGCCACTGCCAAGTGAAACCAGCAAGCACAACGAGGCTCCTTTTGTAGCCTCAGCAAGGGTGACGTCAGGCCTCCGTCGCAGATAGCAAGCGCCGCCGATGAGTGCCACGCCACCTGTTGTCGATGCGTGCCGAGAAGCGTGTCAGATGACTAAGCCTCGGCCGATGCTGACGTGGCGCGAAATTGCGGCTGCGCAGAGGCAATCTGCAGCAAAGAAGACTTCAGTATCAGAGCAACGAATACCGGCGTCGTCGCCACTGCCAAGTGAAACCAGCAAGCACAACGAGGCTCCTTTTGTAGCCTCAGCAAGGGTGACGTCAGGCCTCCGTCGCAGATAGCAAGCGCCGCCGATGAGTGCCACGCCACCTGTTGTCGATGCGTGCCGAGAAGCGTGTCAGATGACTAAGCCTCGGCCGATGCTGACGTGGCGCGAAATTGCGGCTGCGCAGAGGCACTCTGCCATCAAAGAAGACTTCAGTTATCAGAGCAAACGAATACGGCGTCGTCGACACTGCCAAGTGGCGACGACGCCGACCTTAGCGGTGAACTCCCCGCGCCGCGGCCGCTGCCGTGCCAAAGCCGCGTCTCAAAGCGGCGGGCCGTCGTGGCTACGCGGCGTGATATTTTGGCCGCTATTTCGCTAAAATTGCGGAAATTTGGGCAATATTTAATACTGCGTCACTGCAACATAATACTGCAGCGACTCATCACACAGAGAACGCGTTTGTTAGTTTGTGTGTTGTGAAACGGGGATTTTGTACATATCCTTTCAGCTGGTTTGTCAGCGCATTGGTCCACACTTTCGCGGCTGTTTGAGGAACGCATCCTGCGCGCACTTCATCGTGAGAAAAGGCGCTTAACTTACTTTCGTGTGGAACGACGAACGTAAACTTGCTGCTGGAGAGAATAAACTGGAGATAACCACGAGAACGTAGCACATAATGCACGTAGTAACTAGCTCATGCATGCTAACGTGTTTGCACCCTTCATATCCTATCTTTTATTTCGTGCATTCGATTTGTTTTATAAGACTGCCTACGGCGCTCTGCTGTTTCAAGCCATTTCATGCGAAGCCGAATCTGTCAGTCGGCTGGTCGCGGTACCAAAAGTAAAAAATTACTCGCGTCTCGTTTACGTGGTATACACGAAAATTGACACGGAGGGGCACGAATGTACGTATGTCCAACACGACCGATAGGTCATGGCCTCACTAACTGGACATGCTCGCCATTTGCGTAACGACTAACAATAATAATATGGTTTGTGGCGCGCAAACTCGCTTTCTCTAGCCAGAAATTATTCTGACGATGTGTGGTCTGACGATTTCTTTCCGTCAGGTTATAAAAACTGTGGTCACCAATATCGATGTAAACATGTTGACTTACCCATACATTTTGAAGAACTGACCGCATAGGTAAAATGTATGCGAAAAAATTACATGAAAAGAAACATGGTCTAGCTCTTATGCATTCGCCTGAGATGACTCGAAAAAGAAAGCCATTTTTTTCGTCAGTCGATGCATTGAACCTCCCTCGCCCCTCTCCGAAAGCTTTCTGCACATAACGTGGCTTCGGACTGCCGACAGGATCGACGGCATTGCAAGCTTTCTGCACCTCACCTGCTTTTATATTGTCTCCGTGATCGGCCTCGATCACGGAGGCAATGCAAAGCGACCATGTTCATGTGATGGCGTCATCATATGACGTCAAGTTGAATGACGTCATAGTGACGTCACAAGTTCTGTCGACGTCATCGCGTGATGATCTTGTGCATCACTCGTGTTGGCTACGCTGGACGCCGACGGTCAATTTTCGTGTTTGATGAGGCATCTAAGGCTCTACGGTACGGTACGGTACGAAGAACATTATTTAAAGATCCGGAGAAGTCCCACCCCTTAGGGTGAAGGTCTACCTTGAAGAAAAACAAGACAAATCAAAGTAAATGAAACGATAACAATGCAACATCGTGTATGCCTCACTTCATGTTCCGAGCGATCGCCCGAAAACAAACGTGATTCTCAGTTCAGAGCAGCTGATTGCACGCGTCTGCGAGACAAAAGAGGCTTGCTTTACCCGTATGGTCATCGCTTTATATTTATTCAAGAGATGACCAGACTCGCTATTTAAGTACTCCGGAGCTTCAGCACCTGGTGGACGCTATATTGAGGTCACCAGGAAAAAGTGGGAAATTGCGGTCGGGTGCCCTGTTGGCGCGCACTCAACTGCCGCGTAAACAATTGTATATTATGTAACTACTCGTCCACATCTTTTTGTTAAGTCTCTGAACCGGGCGAACGCTAACCTCCGAGAACCGTGGAAACATCTGAGGTTGAGAATGAGTTGTTTGAAACTGTTTTCATTTCGTATGGTGAAGGCTTGAAGCAATGCATGCATCTCGCGCGAACGTTTCATACTGACGGTCAGCGATCCAATGCAACATGCAATAATATATATATATATATATATATATATATATATATATATATATATTATCACATGTTGCATTTTTTCAGGCTAGGTACGTAAGGGATCTCATTTGAACAATTTTCTGAAGTGATTGAGATCTCACACTTCTATTTGTCAATTTCTTACCTATTTTCGTTCAGGCAGCTCGTACAGCAAGAATGGGGGCATTTGTAACTTTGTTTAATGATATCTGGATATTTGTAAAGCATTTTCTAAATTACGCCTTTTATGCAATAACTTGTGGAATAGGTTAGTTTACCTGGCATCGCTTTTCTTTTCAAATGTTTGCGCACGGTGAGCCTGTTGTATGTTATCTCAGAAGCAAAAATAAGCCAACAGCACTGCGGTTCGTATGGCCGTCTCTACTCTTTTTTCTCTTTTTTTTTGTTCCCTTGCGTCTTCCCGGTGTGCTCCGTCCATAATAAAGAGGTAGTGGAGGCTAATGAATTGTCGAATAAAGCGGTGTGCATATGGCTAGCAAACCAGTGGCGACCATGAGTAAAAGCTCGTAGTGTGAAGCGGTCACTTGCGCGCAACTATTTCAGCTGACTGCGCGTGCAATTTACTTTTTTTTTATTGCTCTTAATTCGGTCATGCGTGATGCTATTACTCGATTACTCGTGCGAATAAGGTTTTTTTTTTTTCGTTCTTTGCTTGTGCGTGTCCGTTTTGCGCGTTTCTTACGCACGCACCAAGTTCTCGCACTCTGTGACCTGAACTAGGCCACGCTGATTCCGCTTGACACATGATTTTTTGCATTCTGTTGTTGCCCCAGCACTAACACAACGCTTAAAGATGGATAAGCTTCACTCCGCACCGCATCACTAAAGTCAAGTAGACTTCAAGTGCCCCTGTGTGGAAACGCGGCGCAAAAAACTACAGCGCGTAGCAGACGCCCCTCGCTTTCCGCGCGCTTCCCGAGCGCGGAAAGCCCACGGGTCCGGCGCAGCAGCGGCCGCGGCGCGGGAGTTCACGGCAAAAGGCCCACGCGGGAGCCGGCGCTTTGGACACTCCCCCTATTCTAGGTCACTCTAGTATACACTGAGGCAACCGGTCTCCGCAGCTCCCGCCAATTGGATGGTTCGACGACCCGGCGTTCTGCCTCCAGCAAGAAGGCCATGAACCCACAATCCAAGTGCCACGCCCTGACGGCGAGGATCAGAGTCCGAAAGGGTGGAAGGGCCAGGAAGTGTCGCTGACCTCGAGGGGAGGCCGACGGCTCACTGGAACTCACACAAACTTGCACGTCTGCATTCGGAATAAGGAATGCAGCGGTTTGGTGGGAAACTCGACAGAGGCACTGTCCCATGCCGACTTCACCGCGCTAGAAAGAATTGCCTGAGGCTTCCCCGTTGTTCCAATCAGAACCCGTCTGCGGCTGCCTTCTATGCTTGCCTGACCACGCGGGCATAAGTTCCCGAAAAATGCCGCGCACCTTGGCTTCCTCCAAGCGCCGGCCTAAGGGGTAAACCTTAGAAGTGACATGCGTGACTGACAGCAGCGCGCACAATGGCGCCGGCCATGTCGCCTTCCATAGCCGGTCGTAACAACACGCAGGCACATAAATGTGTGCGAAAGTAGGGGGGATGTGAATGTGCGGAGAGCCCCCTCCCTAAATACCTCGTGTTTGCCCTGCCTACTGAACTCAAGGGCCGCAGCGGGATGCAGTTGGGAAGACAAGGGGGGGGGGGGAGGCTGCGCTTGCGGTGAAACTTCGCCTACTCCTCCCCGTAAAGGAGAACCCTTCGTAGGCACGTGTTGCTAAGACCCCGAAACACACAAGATGTCCGCGTTTTCGCTTCGCCCAATGTTCGATGAGTCTGCGAGTGCTCAGTGGCGTCCGCATACACGCGTTGATTGGTCAATGGTAGCAACGGGCAAAACTCGTTGGCGCGTATGACAGCAATGCGTAGGCGCGTGGTCTGTTCACGCGATCATGCGTGAGCTGATGCAGTACAAGCAGGAGCACGCTTCTTGGACATTCTAGTTTATTAATGTATACGCTACACTTAGGACGTGTCCAGACCTTCTCTTGAACGAACTTCCGAGTGCAGTTGTATGTTTCATAGAGTTTGCTAGAATATTTACTAAGCGGGAACTGTGGCGCTGCGATCGTTTAGCCACGGTGGGAATGACAGATTTGTCTAGTCTTCGTGCTTGCGGCTTCGAACGTACGTATGGCTTTGTTTATTGTAGCATTTTGGCTTTTGTTTCTGATCAAAGAACGGCTTGTCAGCTAGTAAGCTGATGTGAATTGAGGGTGATATTCCGGGCATTGTCAAGTTCCGCCATTGGTAAACTCTGATTGCCCCAGAGAGCTGCTACGACCCTTTCTAATTGGCTTAAAGTGCACCATTACAAAATTCGGCAGTCTCCATGGTCAGCCTAAATGGGTCAAAGTGCTAAAGTGGGACTGCGGAACTTTTGCCGAACTTCGTCTCACGGCAAAGCGGCTGCAGGCAAAACAGAGCCACAAAATGCGAAAGAACGAAATTTGGATAAACTCATCTACTACCCATCATTGCCGTGCTGGCTGAGGCTTCACCCGCCACGTGATCCATCCTTTACGGTGCTCGACTGCTGAATGGAAGGTAGCGATATCGAATACCGGCAGCGGCGGCCGCATTTTCGATGAAGCCGAAATGCTAGAAGCCCGAGTACCTAAATTTGGTTGCACGTTAAAGAATGATATGATCAAAATTTCCAGAAGCCTACTACTAGGGCGTCCCTCAGAAGTATATCGTCGTTTTGGGGCGTAAAACCCAAACAATTATTATTTATGGCTCAAGGGTCGTTCGTTGCAGCTCCAATAGACACTAGCGCCAAATTTCCCTCCAGTATAGTATTGCGAAACTCTATGGTACGAGTATGTGCATCTCTCCTCCTCTGCCCCTCCTCTTCTTTGCACCGGCTAAACATTGCAGTAAACGTGACCTGATTGCATTCAGCTCGGCGTGAATTCGCGTGGCGCGGGCATCATAACGAGATTTTGCGAGATTTGTGCACCGATTAAGGGACACACATCAGAGTCTACTAACTTTAACAGAATGCTACTAATGTGCCGCTGCTAATGTATGTTAACTATTTTAATATGCTTGGAACAAAAGGGAATCTGTGTACGCAACTATCGAGGAACTGCATTCTGCTGTCCCTAATTTGTAATTCGTCACCTTTATATAACGCCAGCAATGTTTCATTTAGTAACATACTTGCATCACATGCCGCTAAAAGTTTCACCTACTAAGTTTAATATGACAGCAGAGATATCCCATTTGCTATACGTAACTATA
Organism: Rhipicephalus sanguineus; assembly: GCF_013339695.2. Lineage (NCBI taxonomy): Eukaryota > Metazoa > Arthropoda > Arachnida > Ixodida > Ixodidae > Rhipicephalus > Rhipicephalus sanguineus. The sequence continues at coordinate 22,751,817 of NC_051183.1, read as the reverse complement.
CGTAACTTAATTAAAGGGGTACTGACACAAAAATTTTGGACTCGCGTTTTTTTCCTGCAATGTCTTGCTGAGGGCCTGTTCGTCACAACACGTCACATCGTTTGCTGCAGCGCGCGAGATATAATTAATTACAGGCTCCTCATTACCGAGCAGTGTCAGTTTCGGTTTCAAAAACGACAAGCCTCCGGGTGCAACTATCACCACCTAGCGGGTGCAGCGCTCGATCACGTCAGCACACAGAACTGTGACGCACTTCCGCACGGTTCGCGAGCAGCCGCCGAAAAGTAGGCTGCTGGAGCAAACGCGGCATAAACATGGCGGCTATGACGTCATCATAACGTGTTGCAGCGTTGTCACGTGACGGAATTAGTGGGTCACCAGGATCCCCTTTAAGAGTGTCAATAGAGCGAGGATGTTGACCGCTCACGCAAACTTCAAAATTCATTTAAAATACCTTCAAGCTATATTCGCTGTTGATATTTGCAGAGAATACGCATGCTCACGGGAATCGATCCTGCAGGCTAGAGCCGGTGTGCCCGCGCTGTGGCCACCCCAATGCACCTACAACACATGCTGTGGCAATGCCCTGCGTTGCGCGGGGCAGCGAGTCTCCCTCTACGGAGGCGGACTGGAGCTATCTGCTCACTAGCCAAGACAAAGGAGACCAGCCTAGGGCCATCCAGAGGGCCCGCGACATGGCCGTGGAGTTTAACCTCCCCGTCCCGTCGTGGGAGTGGCCCAACCGGTGTCACCCCTAAAGGGGGGTCGAGCGCCGCCTCCGGATAATAATAAAGTTCTTTGCCTGCCTGCCTGTTTCTCGGCCGCGAATTTTGTGTCAGTGCCCCTTTAAGTTTGGAGAACTGCTATTACTCAATGGACGCGATGTTTTTTTCATGCATCTCTGGTTAAAAAATCACATTCAATGAGCTTATGAGTTATAGATTTCGGTGGCGGCGTTGTTATACGCGAAAAAACCGACGCCGCGCCGGACGAATAAATATCTGTTGAGCGTAGAGAAGTGCGGGTGCTTGAAAGTGCGCCGGTCAATGCGTAAGTTGTAGCGTCCTTTTCCAATAATTGATTCTCTGCCGATTGTACTCTTGTCGGCATAAGGTGTTTCTGATATGACAATCTGATTTTTTTAGAGTGAAAGGGTCACTTGTCATATCACATTGCCATATTTCATTGCTGCCTGGATATGAACGTACGAACTCACGTTCCGGCGCCGGCGCCGGACCGTAAGCCATTACACACAATGCCAACATTACCCAGTGCCACGCCGGCAAAAATCAGAGCCGTGTCGCTTGTGGAAAGTTAGAAAGAAAAGAAAGAAGGGAACAAGAAGAAGAAGAAAGAAAGAAGAAACGAAAGAAAAGAGAAGAAAAGAAAAGGGATAAGAAAGAGAAGAGGAAAGAGAAGAGAGAAAGAAAGAAAGAAAGAAGAAAGATATTGCGTCAGCTACGCACACGCCAAGCATCGCTGGCCGTCATTTTCGTGATAGGGGAAGAGCTCCAGACATTTTTTTTTTTCATTAGATTACCCCACAAAGTGAGCAAATGTAGCCGTCGCCATAAAAGAGCGACAACTCTTCCGTTTATCTTTATCTTAATCACAAGAATAAAGAACCTCGCAAGTTTGCCGATGTCGTGAATGGAAAAGTATTCGGAGTACCTCAGAACAGTGCAGGATTCCTGCAATATTTTCGTGACCCCCTTCACATTCCTTGCGTTTCTTTTTTTTCCCTTAGATATCTCCACAACTCGTGAGTGACCCCGTTAAGTCACCGTGCGCTCGCACGGCAACAGAGCATACCATTCGCGCGCCGAGCCTCGGCGGCCTACCGTGCGAGCGGTAATTGGCTTCGATCTGGGTTCCTTTCCCGCAATCATGTGGCCAGCAGACTCGTGTCAGACCTGAATCCCGTTACCGGCCCCCTAAACGGAAATCTGGAGCCTAGCCACAGCTGCGGCCGACCGCAGCCAGTATGGCAGGCGAAGATTTCGGAACGGCTGTTAATCCGGCTTCTCGCAACACAAATAAACAAAACCTGCATGGACGCCCGTATAACTGGCGCTCTGACTGTTTTTATTTTCACGCACTGCCATTGGAAGTCTTCCGATGGCCTCATTCTCGGTCGTTGTCGTTCAAAGGCATCCGTGCTGGCGCTTTCAGGTTTCACTTATTTGTCTTTTGTGTGTGTGTGTGTGTGTGTGGTGTGTGTGTGTGTGTGTGTGTGTGTGTGTGTGTGTGTGTGTGTGTGTGTGTGTGTGTGTGTGTGTGTGGTGTGTGTGTGTGTGTGTGTGTGTGTGTTTGTGTGTGTGTTGCGTGTGCGTGCGTGCGTGCGTGCGGCGCGTGCGTGCGTGCTGCGGCGCTGCGTGCGTTGCCCCCGCGCGCTGCGCCGTGCGCGTGTGTGTGTCACTTCTCTTTTCGTCAGTTTGGCAAGGCGGCGGCTTTTTCGCAATCACCCGCGAGCAAGTTAGCCTCCAGCCAGTGACGTCAGTCAAGTCACGTGACCCGAAGCCCGCAGAGCCAAAATAACATCCGTAAACTCTGCAAAGCGTTAACGTTAAGTTTTACTTCGCGTAAAACTGGAACTTGGTCACGTTTATCTCAGGCCATGGCAGCAACGTTTGTAGGCGTGCAAAGAAAGAAAGAAAGAAAGAAAGAAAGAAAGAAAGAAAGAAAGAAAGAAAGAAAGAAAGAACGCCTGACAAAGTGAAATAAAGCAAGGAAGAAACAAAGAAAGAATATACTATTACTATCGTGTGTTTTGTGCAAAAACCACGATATGATTATTAGGCACGTCGTAATGTAGTGCTTGGAAAATCTTGACCATCTGGTGTTCTTTAACGTGCACTGAAATCGTACAATGCACGGGCCTCCTGCATTTTGCCTCCATCGAAATGGGATCGCCGTGGCCGGGACCGAACCCGCGACCTTGGGGTCATGCAGCAGCCAAGTGCCGTGACCAATGTACCACCCCGGCGGAATTTGATTTTTCTACACACTTATCGTATTTACATCGTATTGGCGCAATATGTAATTTCTTATATTGGTGAACGTTTTGTCGAAATATGGTTGATTTTGCTTGGTGAAAAAGAAGAATGAAGTGAACTAATTGGGAACAAGAAGTGAAGGCTTGTTCACATGCTGGCGAAAAAAAAACGTTCCATTCGCTGTGTTCGCAACCGCCGTTAATGGCGGTTTCTTTTCACATGGGCTGTGAATAGGCGGCGATTTTTTCTCTGCGACTGGCGCCGTGCGCGAGGTTGCTTGCTGTCGTTCTTCGTGGCAGACACTGCGTAGTATTTATTGTAGTGAAAAAAAAAAAATCTGTGCCTTATGATATTGTTAAGCTTTCGTGAACGGAAGCGAAGAGCACGCGTTAATTTCTTTCTTTTGTCATTTAAAACATTTTTCAATGTAAGTACATTTCGAAGTACGCAACAGCGGCCATAACCGAAACAAACTCGTCAGTGCAATATTGGCGGGTCCTGGCCAAAAAAAAAAAAAAAATCGCTCCGCCGCTGCGAACAAAGCGAAAAATTTCCAACGTGCTGGTCGCTCGCTGCTGACCATGGCGGTGAATGCGATCGGCCGTTTTTTTCGCTGCGAGCGAATTCGCATCTTGAAAATCGCTGTGTTTTGCATTACATGAAGCCGTCTTAGGACGTTTGGCCAATGCTAATGCGTCCTTCAGAGGAGACATTCGGTTTCTATATCTAGCTGTTGGCAAAGTAAGAAAGTGTTCATAGTGCGAGAGCGCCAAACCAGCACTGCACCAATGTACAACTACGCGGTGCTACCCTAAGAAACTGCCGCGTAAATTTATAAAGCGCTATCATACAGTAGTTATTTCTAAGCATGAAATGATACTAGCTCCCGTTGTCGGCGATCTCCCAGTGCTCTTGAGCCAAAAACGAGTGCCGTTATCAGGGCACTCAAACGAGACATCCAGGCACTAGAACTAGATATCCAGGTACTAGAATGAGATCATCTGGGCACCAGAACTAGACATCTGGGTACTCAAACGAGATCATCCGGGCACTAGAACTAGACATTCGGGCACTTAAACCAGATCATCCAGGCACTAGAACCAGATATCCGGGTTCTCCAACGAGACTTCCGGGCACTGAAACGAGATCATCCGTGTATTAAAACGACATATCCGGGTAATCAAACGAGACATCCGGGCACTGAAACGAGATCATCCGTGTATTCAAACGAGACATCCGGGTACTTTATTTAGACATCCGGGTACTCAAACGAGACATCCGGGCACTGAAACGAGATCATCCGTGTATTCAAACGAGATATCCGGGTACTTTATTTAGACATCCGGGTACTGAAACGAGACATCTGGGCACTGAAACGACATCATCCGAGCAAATGAACGGGAGATCCGGGCACTCAAACGAGACATCCGAGTATTCAAACCAGACGTCCGGGCACTCAAATGAGACCATCCGGGCAGTAGAAATATACATCTGGGTACTCAAACGAGACATCTCGTCATCAAACGAGGTCATCTGGTCACTCAAACAAAATCATCCGGGCATCGTTGCAAGAACGAAATGAAACATCGGGGTAACCAGCAAAAGTTTCTAAAAATGCGTGCTTTGGCTGCCAACCCTTCGTACAGGAGCGTATCACATGTGCTAGATATGGGCCAAACAAATACAAAGAATAATGTCTCCGCCCAATACCGCCGGGCATCTTAAATAAAGTTTTCACTCGGTCACTCCGAGTTCTTAGTGCTTTTTGTTGTTTTTCGGAAAGCATATAACACGCGCCGTAACAGGTGTCCCAATCAGTTTAAGGTTCACAAGTCCGGATTTATGTCGCACTGTTGGCGCAGTTATTCGTCAAAACGTCGCTGCGAATTGAAGCGGTTCTCTTCAGCGTTAAGCGGATTTCACGCCTGCCTTCCTAATATGACCGTCTTAATAAGCTGCCCCAATCCAATTAAGCGAGCGGATTTTGTTTGATCGTACAGAACTGAAACAAATGTCAGTCGTTTCTTTGGTTTCCCAGAAAAAAAAAAAGAAAAGAAGAAAAGTTAGGAGATTTCAACCGGATTTTCACGGAGCACGAAGTCATTCGATGTTTATTTGCGGTTCTTATTATTCCGAGTAAAGCCTGCATGTCAGCAAGTTTGGCAGTTCTCTCGAATGGCTGAGTAGATTTCTGTTTTTTTTTGTTTTGCTTTGCGACGCATGGTTGCTTTCATAAAACTGTCGCTTGATTAAGCGGCCTCCAAACAGCAGCCGGCTGTGACGCAACTGCTCATTTCTCGCTAGCCGCAGCACAGCAAAAAGAATATAAAAGTAATAAACCTGTCCCCATCAAAACCCCCTGTGCTCACAGCACACTTATTTCTTTTGTGTTTTTCTTTCTGTGTACCGCTATAGTTCCACTCTTCAACTCCTGTAATCATATGAGAAAAGGGCACCACGTGACGTTTCAATGGCTGCCAAGTCACTGCGGCGTCATAGGGAACGAACAGGCCGATAATGCCGCTCGGACAGCTCATGAAAGCACACAGGAAGATACCATCCCACTTTCAAGGTCTGACGCTGCCAGCAGTCTTCGAGGCCTTGCACAGGAGATCACGCTCGCTCTATGGTGCCCACCAAGCAGCCAAACCAACCGGACTAATCGTCAACGCCACCTGTCCTCTTTGATGCATATCTGTAGGCCAACTAGACTCCGCCGAAAGAGAGGCCACACTGCTTTATCGCTTGCGGCTAGGGGTGGCATTTACGAAATCCTATTCCTTCCGAAGTGGAATGGCCGACAACGCTCTCTGCGATGCCTGTCGTTGCAAAGAAACGCTACACCACGTCCTGTGCGACTGTCCGGTATATAATGCTCAGAGACAGTCATTGGCGTCCGTTCTAGCGCGCCTTGACAGTAGACAAATGTCTGTTCAAACAATACTTGCATGTTGCCAGCAGAAGACATCACAACTGAAGGCGGCGAAGGAACTGCTCAGGTTTTTGAGAGCGACGAACTTGGCTAAGCGCCTGTGACAGTAATGTCGCGTACCACGCAAAAGTGACCAACTACCACGCAAGAGTGACCGACTGATTCTATGTGTGCTGTGTCATGTGCTATCTTTCTATCTTTCTCTCTCTCTCCCTCTTTCCTCTCCATCTGCAAATCTCCCCCACCCTGTCCCCATGTGTAGGGCAGCAAACCGGTTGTCCTATACTGGTTAACCTCCCTGCCTTTCCTTCTCTACTATTCCTTCTCTCTCCTGTAATCAGCCGCTATTGCCTCACATTGCTGGTTGGTGCGGTGCACGGGCGTCGGCAGGAGGGTGACACAAAAAGGCACTCCTCACCCCCCCCCCCCCCCCCCCCCCCGCCACAAACACACACACTGATGCCACGCCAGCATCATCCCCGCAAATCCTAGCACCACTCCCGCCGCGTTGCAACACTGTACGTTACAAGGAAGTGATGAGGTTCGAATGAAGGCGGTGCCGTCACCATATCTTTTCTTGAATAGCGGCAAGTATTCCCTCTTTCGCCAGTGGATCGCCTTACCTTTGCATGTGATGTTTACTAATCAGCTGTTTCTTTCGAGCTGTGGGCAAGAAAACGGCGATATCGATCTTTTCTTTCCCTGTGAAGCATAAAACTCGGGGCCAGCCACTGCGGCGCTTCTTCCTGCAGGCAGGCGAAATAGTTCTCGCGCCTTTTTTTTATATTTTAGGAAAGAAACGGATAACCATCACACATCGCACCCGAAGAATAAGCTGTCTACTTGTGTATTTCAGAATGCTTGCTGATTTTCCCCACTATATTCTACTTCGGTGCGCCTTGTTTCAAATTTCGTCACTTCCTTGTCGCGTGTAGTACCGATCTCACGTATGTGGAGGCCGTGTTTCCTGCGCGCCGGGCGCCGTCAGTTACGATATCGCCCTGAAAATTCGATGAAGAATATCTCTTACTGCGTGGTACTTATGTGATTTCTAAAAAAACGGGTCTGCCATAAATAAGGACGCACTACATCTTTCTAACTTGAATGACTGCCTTCAAGTGAATAATTAAAACGTTCATTAACAACTTTTTTATCAGTAGTGTCAATGTCATTATGCTTGCGGCAAGGTATTTCAGGCTCGACATAGAGTGCGTGTTGGAAAACGGCAGGTGTCTGACTGTCATAAAAGTTTTAATAAAAAATCTGCATAGTCTAAAACGACACCGTGTACGTACAGCCTGTTTCTCTGTTGGTCTATAGTTCGTGTTAGTATGTTCGAGAGCAAAGTATGTGAGTATGTCAGCCCAGGTGAGTTTCTCTTGCTCTTCAATCCCGGCACTCTCGTTCCTGTCATCCAGGAAGGAAGCTGCCATGGGGGCCCCGTCAATGTAGATGGCATTCACCGGCAGAGACTCGACGTTGCTTACACGAAATACTTCAAGCACAAGATCAGGCACTCGGACACGCCTACGTGCACATGTAATAACCGGGAAGACGTCCTGTGATTGTTCTCGTTACGACGCAGAACGAAAAGTTCTGAAGGTAGACTACATTTGTAACGCGGCTTGAGCTTGGAACTGCGGCACCTTCTCGGCCCGTGGCAAGACAGCGGTGGTGCGGTGCGCAACTCAAAAACGTTGTTGGTGTTTTTGAGGACCACTCGATTTAACAAAACATTGAGTAAACTTTTGTACATACATATATCGGTGTTTGTGAGTGTACGTATTATTTGTGTGTATATGTGACTGTATGTATCATAGCCATCACCCGACACCTGGAGTAGCAAGGCAGGCGATAAACAAGGCTAACATCTCCGGGAATTTCATTAAGATTGTTATCTCTCTCTCTGTGTGGGTCAAACATGGTGTCACGAAACATGCGTCACATGAATTTACAAGATTACAAAATTGGCCGCGTATCTGCGTACTCCGCTGCAAATGCCGTATAAAGACGATAGAGGAGGCGCTGCGTGAGATATGGACGCCATCTGGCAATACGTCACGAAACATGAGTTTGTGCAGAGGGTTTCCTTCCTCCGTGGCAGAGGGCGTTTCGTCGGCGCGCATAGCATAGCATTTTCAGTGCAGCCGCATTTTCAGCGCAGCTTAAGAAACTATGGTCTTTAGAATTACGTATCTATATATTTTGTATTAAAGGAACACACCACCCTAATACTTACCTAGTGATGTTGCGCCTCAGATATGCGTAATATTTACTTTTTGATCGACGACGTTCACAAGTATGAGCAGCCGTACCAGTTCAAGATGGGTGGGCGGTAAGCAAGTGGTTCAACTTTGGCCGGATCGCTGAATCGGGTGACAGACAAATAAACAGACAGACAGACCAAAATGTCTGCGTTTAAGTTCCCCAAGAAAGACTATCGTCTTCGAAAGTCTGTGAAACGGTGGTGTCAACACGAGCGTTGACTACCCCTTTGGTAGTCAGCGCTCGCGTTCGCCACTCTTTCGCTTTCGCAGTCCTCCCTTACCTGTAATTCTCCACTTCTGTGCACCGCGCTGCTCACCTTCACCGTGAATTCATGCTCACTCGCGGCAAAGCTCACTCGGCCGATTAACATTGGAAGGATAAATAGTAGTAGCTGATAAAGTTGGACTTGCTACTGGCATGGCTAACAGTGCGTAATTGAAATATACACCTATATGAAGAATGAAAAAAAAAGCTATGAAGAGATAGCTATGATCATAGGCTCCAAAACACGATATAACGCCTTTCTATAACAATCACTCAAAGTCGCTACTTCGTGCCGCTACCATTCGAAGAGGATGCCACGAAAAGATAATCGTAATAATCGCGAAACGCCACAACAACACAGCGGTTGCTCTCGGCTGCCTCAGGTTATTCAGCGTGCACCTAACTATAAGCACACGTGCCTCAAGCATTTTTGCCTCAATCCAAAATGCGGCCGCCGCGGTCTGCATTTGATCCCACGACCTTGGGGTCAGCAGTCAAGCCCCATAACGACTAGACCGTTGCGGCGGGTTGGGGTCCATACTTAGGAAACATGAAAGAGCCCAAAACGAGACAGAAACACAGCATGTATGCGTCCTTCTGTGTGTTCTGTCCTTTTTTGCGCTGTCTTATCTTTCCTGTCATTCAAATTTCGGTGGTTTTGTGAAGTCACGCGGGTTGTTTTTGATCAGGTCACGTGACTATTCCGGAGGTGGCGGAGACCGGATGTTTCATCAATGCGCTCTTCAGCCTATGGAAACACGTGCCGGTGCCAGATGTCGGGCACAACTACCCCACATGGGGCTTTCCCGAGAATGAGCCCTTGTATCTCACCAGCAAAAGCGCCGTGTCGCTACGCGCAAGTGGCACGTAGCGGCACCGGATCATTAATGGCGTGGCTATGGCGCTGGCGGAAAAATAAGGAGCCATCAACCGGGTGAGTTATTTCAACTGAAGTACGTTGGGGGCTCGAGCATAATAGTTAAGAATGCCGGAAAGTTACACATATTCTGAAAAGCAACTAATAAGTCAGTAAGTTTGTGTGTTGGGTGAGTTGGTGCCCCATCATTCAGCGCGATCAACTAGAATGAGATAATAATTGTCGGGGTTTTACGCCCGAAAACCACGATATTATTATGAGGGACGACGTAGTGGAGGGTTCCGGAAATTTTTACCATCTGCTGTTCTTTAACGCGCACCTATATCGAAGTATGTACATTGACCTCTAGCACTTCGCCTCCATCGAAATAAGGCCGCCGCGACCGGGATTCGATCCCGCGACCTTCGGGTCAGCAGTTGAGCACCATAACCACTAGACCACCGTGGCGAATCAATACGGACGACCTAAAACGACAGACACAGAGCTGCACTTACAATTTATAAAAACTTATAAATGCGCTGCGTTGTCTTCCGCTGATTGGAATTTCGTGTGCCTCATCTGCTCTGTTATTCGCTTTTTTTGGCAAAGGGCGCATTTATATAGCTTCGAGCACGAAAGGCTAAGATTACAACAAAACGCAAGAAGTTTAGCATGGAATCAGGCAAGGACATATCAAACGTAGCGTATGTCGTGATCTACTAATATATTACGCGTACCCTACTCACTATTTGCCAAAAGCCGCCGCAGTGGCCGTGTGGTTACGGTGCTGCACTGGTGACTCGAAAGTCGCGTGTTCGGTTTCTGCCGCAGCGGTCGCATTTCGATGAAGGCGAAATGTCAAATGCTTTTTCTACTATGCGATTTCAATGAGCGTTGAAGAATCCCAGGTGGTCGAAATTATTCGGAGACCCCCGCTACGGCTTCTCTTACAGCTCGAACCACTTTGGGACGTTAGACCACATAAAAAAACCAAACCAACGTTTGTAGGAAACGTCGCTAGTTTCCGGATATCTTTGAAGCCCCAATGTCGCTCAGCGTCAATGAATGGATTTGGCCATGAGGCAGTGCTCATGTGCGCTGTCAAGAATGAAGGGGTCACCGAAAGCGATGTCAACCGCAACGACAGCCTAATAAATGTTTCGGTTATCGGACCAGCAAGCACACCTTTTTTGCGAGCTACCACGTTTACTATGCTTGAAAACGACGCCTCAAAAGCCTTGGCCACATTAGCGCTGGAAAGAAACAGCCCATAGAGACCGCACTTACGTGTTCCAGTTTTGGCCTATGTGTCTTTACCATAGCAATAATATATATGCTATGGTCGCCGCCATATTACGACGGGACACGGATGCTCACGCTACGTGCCGCTACGTGCGTTAATCTGTAGGCCCGCGGAAGTTGTTTTATTGGTCGCAAATCACGGTCGTCTAACGCAGTCGTGGGAATCGGTGCCAGCAATGTTTTGATAAGCGGGAAAGAAGGAATGTCGCATCTTGACGTGTGACGTGCTACGTGTTTCGGCAGCAAGAATGCCCAGTTTGAAGCAAGGTGAAGCAGGCATGACACGAGTGAATGGATGAATAAGCTCACACAGAACGATAAGAGTATAGGTGGGAAGACCGGAAGCACTTAGCTGTGCTCATTGTACGATAAAATGGGCAGAAGATACGACGGGCAAAATTATGCTGCCTCTTCTCAACTTATAGATTTGAGAGCGCGGTTCAGTATTGAGTGACCTCATCTTTCAATCTTGGCATCCGGAAATGTTGGCGAGGCTACTTGACTACATGCATCAGATGCTGGATTTCGTAGTGACCAACCTTCATCGCAATATCTCCCATGGTCCATGACATCAATCAGCAAACTTGGCCAGTGATTTAGCCAACAGTTAGCCAACGCTACGTAACATTAGCACGTGCTGCTAATGAGCCAAGAAATAAGGCAGGCTTCCCATTGTGAGCTTCGCGCAAATTCGTCCCCGTATTTCTTCCCACTTTGCATCTTTTGTCACAGTACATTAAAGCACCCGCAGAACATATGCAGGTTGTTTCGAGAAATGCGTGCGAAAATCCTCATAAATAAAGGAAACGACAGATTTTCACGCTACCTCCATAATTACTTTTTTTGTGGCGGTAAGCATCCTAAGATGAGTAGGGGCATCACGTGCGACAGTAGTTAAGCAGATTAAGCTAATTAACTCTTTCATTAGAGGAGACAGGTGGTCGGGTCAAATGGGAAAATTGCAGCCCTTCCTGCGAAGGGCCAGTTGCTACTTTCAGATTTTGCAAAATCAGCCAATAGGAATTATTAGGGAATAATGACGCCTGACTCATTTCGCCGGCGAAACCCAAACTCGGAAGAGCGCAACCGCCATATTCTTCCGAAACGTCCAGCATGAGCGAGCGTCGTTGCACCAATCATCGATCGATTTCGCTTCCTGGTCGTACGGGTATCGTTTGTGTGTAGAGCACGTGTGGCGCACGTACGTTAACAAATGCAGAATAACTAACACCACTGCAATCGCCGCCGTGGACAGTGACGCCACTCTGGTAGTCTGCTAGTTGCGCTCATCAGAGCTTCGGTTTCGATTTCGCCGGTGAATTCGGTTGAATTTCAGTGCTCCGCGGTAATTACAACAGGCCCAGTTGTCAAGATCTGAAGGTGGAAATGGGCTCTTCGCAGCAAGGACAGCAATTCTCCCACTTGACCCGACCGTATGTATCCGCTAATTAAAAAGTAAATAATGAATTTTGTTTAATTACTGCGGCAACTACTGTGTCTAGTCATCATAAGATGTCGCCCTCCACAGAAACATTTATTAGGAAAGCAGCGAGCAAATATTCAACTTCTCTTATTTTGGTTACTTTTCAGACCCATTTCTTGAAACACCATGTATTCATTGCTATCGGCCGCGTCTTCCGTTTCGTCTTACATTTGTGTTCTCGCTTTAGAAGTCTGTGCGCAGAAAACACGGCGAGAGACAATAGCCAAGATGAACGTAGTTGATAAAGGCGCAATCTGTTTCCCTTGTTTTCATGCCTGGAGCCTTGTTCAAGCAGCGGAGCCGTTTCTTTATAAGGCCCTTCATCGAGGACAACGCTGTTATTGTCGAAGTGTTTCGTGCGCTGGAACACCCGGAGCCCATAGAGATCGTAAACAAAGCTTGGTGAAAAAGTATATTATTGGTTGCGCAGCCCCTATGCGTAGGAATAAAGCACCCCGAACTACGCTTTGAGATCCCGTATCGTATTCTTTCTGAACCTCTCAGGAGCATTCTAACTCGCTGCCCACTGCATTCAGCGGCCGTTGTTGAAAACATCGCATTTCAACGCGGCTAGTCGAAAGAGGCTGGCGATAAAATTCACCGAACCGAGCCGGCCGGCAGTAAAACTATTGGATGCCGTGTCCTTTTAGGTTTGGTCGTGCAAAGCGCCAGTGCCCCCTTTGCCTCCTGTTGTTTGTAGCAAGCGCTCGTCTTTTCATGTAGGCGCGTATTCTAAATCATAACAAAATGTGCCGTTATCTCTTAGCCCTGCGTTATAGTCAAGATAATGTTCCACGTCGCATAAAATCGGGAAAAAAATGTTAACACTGTGGGTTCTTTGCTTGTAGGGCTCTTTGCCAGTAGGCAGTTCCATGCGCAGCGCCATTGCAGCTGAATTAACCGACATGCGCTGCCTGGGCGGTATAGACGAAGTGCGGTGCAGCGAAATGTTAACCACTGACCACTGCATACAGCGGAATGGTATTAATGAACAGCGCCGCTGCATCCAGCGAAATGTTATGCATGACCAGTGCCGCTGCGTCCACTGCTTACAGCACAATGTTATTCTTGAACAGTGCCGCTGCATCCACTGCAGGCAGCGCAATGTTTTAGATGCGAAGCATCTTATGGCGGAGTTCAATCTGGTGGTGGTGTGTGGCGTGACCACCCTTACTGCGCAAGCGCAGACCCTCTCCACTCCCCTCCCCCTCTCTTGCATACAGCGCAATGTTATTCATGAACACTGCCACTTCATTCATGAACTGTGCCGCTTCATCCAGCGGAATGTTATGCGTGACCACTGTCGCTGCATCCACTGCATACAGCGCATGTTATTCATGAACAGTGCCTCTTCATCAAGCGAAACCTTATGTGTGACCAGTGCTGATGCATCCACTGCATACAGCGCAATGTTATTCATGAACAGTGCCTCCGCATGCAGTGGAATGGATGGATGGATAGGGCTGTACCCTTTTGAACGGGTGGCGGCTCACGCCACCTGGCTGTAACTCATAATGCAGTACTAATTCTATGTAGTGGAAGACTAAATTTCACTCGTGCTTTGATTTTAGCCACCACTCAGAAAACCAACTTTTGATTCTTCCTACCGGCTTGGTCTATTTTGCCTTCATTTTCTCTAAATCCCAGTGCTTTGAAAAATTCAGCCCCACATGATTTCGTTTGCCTGGACCATATTCTCTTGCGTTGCCCCTGTGGCTATCTGCTGTCAAGAGCCCCGATGTCGGGGCTCAATTATGGCAGGCCAGAGGGCCCACGATGTGGCGGTCGGGCTAGGCCTGACTGTCCCAACGTAAGAGCGGCCCGCTTCGCCCTGAGTCGCGCCCCTCAGGACTTTCAATGAATCTTTGCATCGGTTGATTCGTTGAACCTTTGACTTTACGATGAATCCCTTTACAGAAGGGTACCACGTGTTCGGCCGTTTCCTCCTCATTTGCGCGCGCATCGTCTGCTGTGTCTATCCCTTCTTACTCCGCAATATTCTTGCCATGGCTCCAAAGAAGAGAGTGGAAGCCTACTATTGGCAATTTCCTACCTGAAAGTTCTGTACGTTTGTGGTGCTGACTTATTAAGCACCCCTATTTTCCGCAAGACGCTCGCTGTTTAGTTAACCTCTTTTTTAACCGATTATTCTAGTTCGCTTGGGCTCCTGCGCTGTTACTGCGATTGCAATTGTGTGGATATGGACACTCTCGGCGGGTGTATATATATATATATATATATATATATATATATAGCGACGCGTTCCTATATACTCAGTAATGGGTCGTCCTCTCGAACGCCTTCCAGTGGGTCGTTCTCTTCTCTGAGAGCACGCCCCTCGTGCAGAGAGTCGCCCCGCTTTGACTGTCGCTGCCGTGCGCCGTCGCCGAGTGCCCGTTAATAAACGTCTTGACAACTTGGTGGAGAGTGATGTGCCCTTTCAACAACTACGGTCCGCATTCGATGCCCTTGGAGCTTCGATCCCGTACCGTGCCTGCTACCATGACTCAAGACGCCGCCCAGCAAACGCCTCCTCTTGCAGCGACGCCATGTCCGGGTGTCCCCCGCATCCGCGACCCTCCTATCTTCACCGGCGCGGATGGCACCGACGTCGAGGACTGGCTCGCGATCTACGAGCGTGTGAGCGTCCCCAATAAATGGGACGAGGCAGGCAAACTGAGCAACCTCGTTTTCTACCTCGCGGGTGTGGCAAGTCTATGGTACAACAACCACGCATCCGATTTCGCTACGTGGTCCGCTTTCAAGACCGCCATCATCGGCGTGTTTGGCCGCCCTGCCGTTCGCAAGCTGCAAGCCGAACAGCGTTTACGTGAACGAGCCCAGCAGTCCGGCGAGTCCTTCACGAGCTACATTGAAGACGTGCTCGACTTGTGCAAGAAAGCCAACGCAACCATGTCTGAAGCCGACAAGATCCGGAACCACCAAGTTGTCAAGACGTTTATTAACGGGCACTCGGCGACGGCGCACGGCAGCGACAGTCAAAGCGGGGCGACTCTCTGCACGAGGGGCGTACTCTCAGAGAAGAGAACGACCCACTGGAAGGCGTTCGAGAGGACGACCCATTACTGAGTAGGAACGCGTCGCTACAATATATATATATATATATATATATATATATATATATATATATATATATCAGCAACCGACCGAGAATTCCAAGCTACAACCCTCGCTCCGCAGCGCACTGCGTTAAAGAATTCCGCCACGCAGTATACATCCTCTAGCATACAAACATCGAGCTATTTATATACACCATTTACCGCTGGCGGTACGCCGCGCTCGGAGGTGCTTCAGCGCGACTCACGATATGGCGCGAAGGGCGCGCTGCAAAGGCCATCGTCCCGCTAGTAGCAGCGTTGGGCAAGCTTCTCTTCTGTTCCGAGGAGAAGCAGCGTTTGAGAGTTGGGTCAAAGACCAGCGGCGTTGTGTCAAACGCACGGGACGACACGCGGAGCGAAATCAAAATTATGCGAGACGCGGGCCGTGCTGCGCCGTTGCCCGCGCTGTGTTTGCGTCGTCTCGCTGGTGACCCACGATTGTTTGCGTTTTTTCGGTCTAGGGGATTAACTGAGTGCAAGTGCCCAAGAGTGGCTTGGCTTCCGCTCATGCACCCTGGCGGATCGCGAATGTCTTGGGTCCCCTAGCTTCTTGGGTCCGCAATTCTAGAACTCTCCAGTGTTTGGCCGGAGTCGGAATGTGCGCCTCCGACTTGTACTTTGACATACAGGGCGTGGTCTCCCACGCGCGATTGCTTATCTCTTTTGGTGAGAAGTTTGTACGTCTTGTGCTTTCACCGCAGCGTTCGTTTTGAAGCTATAGACAGCACGAAGTTCATTTCGCCCGTTGCGGTGCCCGCGTTTGGGATAGGAGTGAGCTGCTAGCTAGAAGAGCCAAAGTAGGGGCTAGTTGAAGTAACATCTGCGACAGTTTTTAGTTCGCGCTCCTCCTGTGTATACTTGTGCGTACTTTTCTTGCGTCCTGTCTTGTGTTTGAGCAGCGCGCTGCAAGTGTCGAGCTGTGGCAGTTGTTGTGCTCGCGGACAATTTTTCCTGGCCATGAAAGGTGCCTCTCTATAGCCTTGTGTTTATTTTCTACTTCGCGACGACAACCATTGTGCAAAAGAAGAGGAGCAGCCGGCGCAACGCATTGGCACCAAGCTCTGCTAATATTCGCAATGCCCATAGACTGTCACGCCACCAAGCGGAATTCAGGAGCGTCCTCTCGAGGAGGGTTAGTAGACAAAATGGCAGCACTACACAGTCGCTCCCTTGTTCAGCTGTGCTAGCCTCAGTGTTAAGGCGTTGGCAAGAAAGGAACACTATGACTTTGCATGTTCCCTGCATTAGTGAACAAACCGGGCCCTCCGTGACACGAGAAATTTGATTCGTTCTTGCGAGACGCAAAGTTTTCGTGAAAATACGTGGCCACTCGCGCTTTCAATGCTAGCCCAGCGCGTACACATACCATCAGCTTCGCGAGGCTTTCTGTAGCCACGTAGGTTAGTTATATGTTATCGTCTGACATATTCTGTTGAACCTCACCCTGTTTTACTTGCATATAGCATTGGTCAGTGTTTCTTGTAGTGCATGAGTCAAATAACACTTACGCGGGAGGTCGCGCGGGCTCGCGATGTGCTCTTGTATAACTGAGCTGTCTCAAGTTTTCCTTACATTAAAACAGGGCCTCTATCCTTTGTCAGCAAAGCGCTGTTACGAATCGTGCGAGCGACGTTTCAATCATTCGAGGACGCGTCTGCTCGACGCCTTTCGTGGAGCGAACGCTTTCCACGCCGTTCTTCGCCAGTGTGCTGGGTTTCATAGCCACCGGCCACGTACCGCTCCGCCGCTTGTTTTAGTACGTTTGTTGATAGGTGGCAGTAAACTGCAAGCGATTAGCTTGTTGACCGGTGTGAAAGCAAAATCCAATGTCAAATGTTCTCCGTGTCCAGACGCCTCTCTAATTGTAAACTTGGTGACGCGGAGTGGTCCAAGTCGTTCGGCAGAGGAAATTCTTCAGATTGCTTTCAGCAGTGATGTTGAAAGAAACCATCTTGACGATGAGTATTTTTCACTGGACGTGGAAGACTGTGGAAGCACCGAGAGTGAGAGCGACGATGAACCATCAGCTGCTAACTCACGAGGAGCAAGTTGCACTTCACGTCCCCTCGTGCGTTAATGTTCTTTCACGTTCGTAAGTCACTTTGAGTGTATTTAATGTATAATATCCTTGAGCGAGATCAAAATAAAAGCATATAGTTTTTCTTGTGCATTGCACGTAGCGCAATTATGGGCGATATTATGGAGCGCCGCATGCCGCCAACACGCTCGAGCTCTACAATCGAAGCGAAATGGTTAGATCGATGGAACGTGCAGTCACGGCCACAATCCACGCCTCTCGGCTAACTTCTTCGACGTTGCGAAAAGCATACGTATGCATTCTTTTCGATATTCATGTTTCGATCGTGCTGATCGAACCTGCCACATGCGAGTGAAGTGAATGGCACACGGCTAAAGTCTCAGCATGGCTGTGACACAAGCGCTAGTGAATGGGATGTTAAATGCTTGTGTTCCGTTGAAGACGTAACTCCGCGTTCGCGACTGCGCAAGTAATGACGACGGCGTATTATGTTTGCAAACCATCACCACGTTAAACGTGTGGTCCCGTGCAGCAGCGATGGCGCTACCACGGCCGCTACATATGTAGCGGCCGTGGCGCTACTCACTGGCGGCCTACTACTGCCGCAAATCCATCAGGCAGGCTCGATACGTACTACCTCGGAGTGCCGTTCAGCTCATACGTCAATTCTAGTTCATGCAGTTTTATGTACCACGCACAGGATTTCGCAAAGCATCGTTATGCACGGTAACGCAGCTGAAATATAACCTTTCACACCGCAGCAAATAATTAGGTGGCGAGTACTTAGCACTTTCCATGGTTTGGGAAAGTATTTTAGTCTCATATCCATTTCAGCGCACCTCACGACTTCGTCCGGTGAAAGTGGCACGGGCCGTACGTCCGCACCGTCCGCACGTCCTATCTGTTCCTATGCTAACAAACGGGGTTGACCCTCCTCCTGGCGCCATCTTGAAAAGCACGGCGTGCCACAATACATTTAATTTAAAAAAAAAAGGTCACAGAGCCAAATAGCACGTGTCCCACCGCTAATGAATGCAGTCCAACAATTGTGTCCTTATTATCTGCGCGAGATATAAAAAAAAATACTCCTTCCTTTTCTGCATGCTCTTTCAGACAGGACGCCGCCCACATCAGTAAGACATTTGTATCTGTTTTTCTTTATACGTTGTCACTTTTCGTTTTTGCACGCGTGAAAAAACCGGGCCTTTTACGTGTGCCCCAAACGCTAAGCGGCGTCTGCGTTGATATGGAACGCTGATTACGCGCTGCCATTGTTTTCCACAGCAGTGCGAAACGCGCCATACTGGACTACTTGCCGTATGACTCGGTAGGAGTACGTACATGTGCAGAAGCTTCAGCCCTATAGCTTTCGCTTCATTATCAAGAAGAGTTGTCCACGAGTATAGTTCGCGCTCGTTCTGTGCGAGGTCTTTTCGTTCGTCCGTTGTGCTTGAACAGCGCTCTGCAAGTATCGAGTTGATGGTGTGACATTCCAATTCGTTGCTATCGCAGTCATTGCTTTGCCCTTGCTGCGAAACTGTTACTTTTATGTTACGAAGAAAAGGTGTGTGATGTGGGTTATGTCCTCTAATATGCGAGAGCTGTAAGTAGCTGTCACTGTTTAGAAATAAAAATCACAGCATATCCACGTGGTGAATGATGATGAGTGGGTCGAAGCGAACTCGCGCTGCAGCACGGCGATGGCATTGGCGCGAGCGTGGTCCTTCTTGATAGAAGATATTGTAGCGCGCTTTCTCGTATGCAGTAGAAGAAGAAGACGACGTTGACGAGTGACAACACGCACGAGAGTCTCACGTTTACTCGTCAAAGTCGTCTTCTTCTTCTACTGCATTCTAGAACGCGCGCTTCTCACGAGCTAGAGGTGGCCCCAACTAGGTGGCTACAAACCGGGAAACCGGTCACAGAGGAAGGACAGGCCCACGGCTTTAGGAGCTTCGCCCCTAAAAGTTTATTTATATTATGTACAAAAACAAAAACTTGATAACATTTCGGTAAACAGGGACACATACACGACGGCACAGATATGTGCCGCGTCAAACATCACCACCTTGTAGTGAACACATCATTATTATGCATGACTAAAATGTGACAAGGAGTACAAAAGAACTCAATGGGACACAATGATACAATGGATACAATAACACAATGATAGAATAGATGCATTGAAACACAGTCGGTTACAGACGAAAGTGATAAACACAGATAGAAAGGGTAGGGATACAAGAGCATGAACAACTTGACGGACGCTGTTTAGCACCACGTAGGTCAAAAAATAAGTTGTACCCTTTCATATTCGACATCGACAAAGAGGCGCGACCAATACCGCAGAAACTCGCGCTCCCCTCGGAAGAAGAGCTCCTCAGAGAGGAACGCGAGGATCTCGCGTCTCATTCGCCCCAGTGTCGGCCACAAAGCACGCCGGCGGCAATTTCCAGCCACGGTTTTCGCTTCTGTTTCGCCAAAGGCTGAGTAGCCCCGCAACTATTAAAAGCGCTGAGAAGCACCCGCGCAGAAATTGGCCGTCGGACACGAATGGTCGCACACCGTGTCCACGGAAACCTGCAAGAACAGCGCGCCAGAAGACGCGTGCCACCGCTCATTCAAAGGTCGCATGACGGTTAGTTTGAACCGCAGTGCAGTTTGGGCACGTGGAGACGCGCACCACTTGCCAACGCTGCAACTGATCTCGATTGGGGAGCAAGCCCCAGCCAAACCGCCAAACAAAGTGAAAGAGATGGCCTGGCAACGCAGCTACAGTTATTCGTTTCCATGGGCAGTTCATTATAAATTGACGCTGCTTGGGCACCAAGGGCCGCAGAAGGGCGGCCATTGTGTCCACCACTTTAGCTTCGGTGACCTCTGTGTCTGGGCAAGTGGGCTCTATACATCGGTGAAATGCCAGAAGGACTCGCAACAAAGATGTACTACAGCGTACTGCTCATGGAGCCAGACCAGCATATATCACAACAGACACTTCTTTTGTTAGAGCCGCGTAAAGAACACAGGTATCCACTGCACATTTAAAAGTATTACGGAAGTAGATTATGGTTATTCTTGCGTGTTTACATGCTTGTAATTTATTTTTCACGAGAAGCACCCAATATTATGTTAAACTCGCAGCCATCAAGGTTTAGACCGTGGTCACAGTGAATTCGCTCAGGTGGCGTACCTGGCAAACTGGGTGAATTGGTTGACGTGACTGCATTACATAATATCATAGCCAGGAAGAAACATCAAGGTGCATAAGTATGGGCATAAGCAGTGAGTGGCTGGCTACGTCGAAAGCTTGTATAAGGTTGCATGCAGTAAATGATGTCAACCGGCCTTCTCTGATCATCGTTTTGAAACTAGCAAGAATTCTGATAGTTTAGTCATAATAATAATAATAATAATAATAATAATAATAATAATAATAATAATAATAATAATAATAATAATAATAATAATAATAATAATAATATAAGCAACGTCTGTATGGCAGATGTCTGATTTCATTGCGATAGTAGCGATATGGACACTCTCGGCGGGTTTTCGCCGTCTCCATCGCCTTCATGCTCCATATGAAGCCCAAATTGATATCATCGCCCGGTGCATCGCATGTTCCACACACCAGTAAAGCGCGCGAACGCTCGCGTTTCGCAGAAATGAAAAGAGCCAGCCATCTTCGCCGCATAAAGGGTACAAGCGATAACATCGCCGCAGGATTCCATGGTTCGTCAGCCAGAAAAGAAAAAAGTCACAGTTTCGCCGCAAGGGCGAAGCAATGAATGCGATAGCAAGAAACTAATGCTATATGAAGTGAGGCTCGCCAATGGATACTCTCAGTTTGAACAGCGCTCCTGTTACAAAGGCGGCCGAAGGAGCGAAGGAAACTAGCGTGCTTCAAGTGTCGAGCTGTGACACTTGATAGTTCGCGCTCATCTTCTGTTTGTTCGTTTAGCGGCGTCGTTTAGCGGCGCTCCGTAACATGAGCGCGGACATCACGGTTAAAGCTTGAAACATCCCTCTTGCCCTCACCACGAGAAAACCGCGCGAGCAGACAACGGAAGGCCAAGGTTCTCCTTGCGCAAATGTAAGAAGAAGCGAGCTAGCTCGCCGACGACTTTTAAATGCGCTCGTCGCGCTCCTAGCGCCATCTCGCTGGTAATGAAGAAACGCTTATGAGCGCCGGCCATCTCTGAGTCCGTCCAGCGGCAAAGGGTGTGTATATAACGCTCGCCGTTAGCTATGCGGAGGACCTGCGTTCCGTGGCGTAGTGGCTAGCGCCACTCGCTGCGGAGCAAGAGGTCCCTGGTTCGATTCCGCGCTTCGGAAGCATTTTTCTTAATTGTTTTTCTTTGGGGCTTATATATATATATATATATATATATATATATATATACACACATACTTATACATATACGGTGCATGACGGCGACGGCGACGGCAAAATCCAGCCGAGACTGTCCATATAATTGCTATCGCAATAAAACGCGTCGCCTGTCTTTCGGCATCGCTGGAAGGAAGGGGGGAGGGGGGGTATGCCACTCGAGCAGCGACTGCAAACTGTGGCCTTCTGCGTGCAGGTGTTCTACCGCGGAGCCACGCCAGTGCTTGTAACTGCGTCGTAAAAAAACGCTATAAAAATGTTATGTAGGGGGAAGAGTGTCCATTAACGCATGCAATATGGCTTGGCAGAATCGTAGAATCGCACCAGGCGTCAAAACCGCACCAGGCGCAACGAGTGGGTGGGTTAAAGCTGCCAACCCATTACAAGGTGTGCAGCTGCGCAAGTTCGCGTGACACCTTACGGATGCGTAGTGGGTACGTCGCCAATTTGCAAACGGAAAAAATTCGGAAGATCCCACGTACTGTGGCAATCAATGTTATGCGAAGCATGCGCGGGATGGTGACTGTGGCGCAATTTTTCACATTGAGCAAAACGTTACGGAATGACGCTAGTGAAGTGTGGAAGTGGTATGCGCACACTCATATGTTGAAGAGTCGCATATGTATTATATAACCAGTTGTTTACAGTTGCGTAACGATGCCAACAGCAACATGGGTGTTACCAACACCAGACGCGGTAAGCTGATATGTAGGGTTTATATTCTGCAGTACTAGATAGCGCGAAGCCGAACAAGACGAAGAAGGAACACAGATGCACAGGACAGGCGTTAGTCTCAACTAAGCTTCATTCAGGAAAGTTTCCCTAGACATATACACGGCCGAGTGGCACGAGCAGGCGCACTGCACGTACGTTACAGTCACAGTTGCAGTTGTTATGCTTATACTTGTCCGTTTTGACGGAGAACGCACGCACGTTTCACGAACCCGTGTGTATGCGTTGAAGGAGTTCTTGACAGTTCTCGAACAAGGTCGTCATCCCCGTGATCAGTGACCACCAGCAGCTGGACCGGACTTGTTAATCGGATGCATCGTGATCGCGGTTATGAGGAGTCTAAGTGTAGTGAAGTGCGAGGTATAGTGCAGCTGGTGGAAATCCTGGATGCCTCTTACGATGAAATGATCTATGACGCCTCATGTCGTGGACGTGGCAGAGAGATCTTTTGATGCCCTTTCCACATCGAAGCCGTCTTTCATGCAGTATAGGGACCAAGAGTTTGGGTATTGATAACTCAATGTTGATGTTGAAGTCACCGGTAATAATGAGAGGCCTGGTTTTCTCAGCATATATATTGTAGGAAGCATTGACCCTGGTTTTTTGCGTAATCCACGTCGTCCACGTTGCGGACCACGTGGACGAGTGGATGGTAGTTGAGCGTCTGCAGGGGTGTTCTGTCTTCAGCTTCCTCACTTTCCTTGCGTCCGCCGCGGTGGTGTAGCGGTTACGGTGTTCGGCTGCTGACTCGAAGGTCGCGGGTTCTATCTCGGCCGCGGCGGTCGCATTTCGATGGAGGCAAAATGTTAAATGCCCGTGTACTGTGCGATCTCGGTACACATTAAAGAATACCCGATGGTCAAAATTTCCGGAGCCCTTCGCTACGGCGTCTCTCATATCATATCGTGGTTTTGAGGCATAAAACTCCAACAATTATATTATTATCACTTTCCTTGCTTGTCAATGTGTGTGTTCGCGGTTGCTGTGTTAGCTAAGACTGTATCACCTGTGGCACATACCCGCATAACATGGATTCAGGTATACGGGTATGTGCCACACGTGACTGACAAAAGGGTTTCATGACGTACGCGACAGGTGTTTTGCGTTATTCATGTCACGACCAGTGAATCGCGTTCGTCACACACTGATCCCCTGCTATGCCCATTTTGGTATATTACATATTATGGAGACGACCAGGAGAACGCCTAGACCTAGGCGGCTAGATAGATAGATAGATAGATAGATAGATAGATAGATAGATAGATAGAGTAGATAGATAGTAATAGATAGATAGATAGATAGATAGATAGATAGATAGATAGATAGATAGATAGCATAGATAGATAGATAGAAGATAAGATAGATAGAACGGCCAAAGTGCCTGAGGTTCGCTAAGAAATGCTTCGCATTTAAAAAATTATGGCGTAGTGGGCATTTCCCAACTTCACTTGCAGTAAGTATTCCAGGATGTTTGAAACGGCGATTGTTACGCGCACAAACGTTCCTCTTTGCGGCAGGGTTGAAGGCGATGCGCACGGGGCCGAATAACGGATCGTTCACACCGAATACTGAGCGGCCGAAGCGGCCAGCGGAAAGCGGAGAAGAGCTCCTCGCCAGGGCGGCTCAAGCGGGCGGAAAATCAGGCAGCTAGCCCGATCTCTCGGGGCCGATTTTTAGGGGCGAAGCTCCTTAAGCCGTGGGTCTGTCCTTCCTCTGTGACCGGTTTGTAACCACTCGTCAACGTCATCTTTTTCTACTGCATACCAGAACGCGCGCTTCTCACGAGCTAGTATGCAGTTCTGGTATGCAGTAGCAGAAGAAGACGACGTTGACGAGTGACTCTCGTGCGTGTTCGCCTGTGTGGCATTCTTTCTTCTTTACTGCGCGCGTTCTGGTATGCAGTAGAAGAAGAAGAAGACGTTGACGAGTGACACTCTCGTGCGTGTTCGCCTGTGTGGTGTTCTTTCTTCTTTACTACGTCGTGGGTCTGTCCTTCCTCTGTGACCTGTTCGTAACCACCTAGTTGTATGACTCACTCTGCAGGTGGCGCTAGTGTGAGTGACGTCATAATGACGTCACTCGCACGTGACTGACGCAATAAAAGGCATTCGCTCTTGACGCGCTTCCTCTTTCGCAGCGAGTCACCGGATGGAGCAGGCGTCTGTAAACAGTACACGAACAAAATAAAAGAACAAAATAAAAGTTGATTTGTATATACGCACACAGTCTCACGTCTTTCTTAATGATGTAATGGGCGAACTTTCACGGAAGGGTTACGGTTTTACCGATGGATCTCCCCCTCTCGAGCTTCGCCCACTTGTCATCATTCATTCCGTGGATATGGCGTGATTTTTTTGCGCCCGCCGAAGCTCTCCGCTTTGCCGCAGCCAATCAGGACGCCATGCGGTGGTGGCGCTAGTGTATCTTTGAAGGAAACATCCAGTTGAGGTTCTGCACCGAACTTTATTTCCCAACAGTGTGCCGAAGCAACTCTGGGGCATCCTCAAATAACTACAGAATAAATGCAGTTGCGCACATCACTAAAACACTAAATGAATTCTCATTGGCTCATCATGGTCACTCACTCTCTCTAGTATTCCATGTTGCGAGGCCGAAGGTGCAGCAACAAAACAAGAGCGTGGCCCATTGAATATCGTTGTTCAAAGGCGGCACGGACCCACCAGCGACGTTGGCGGCGTGACTTTTCACGCGCTTTAAGTCTTTCATGATGCGCCATCAAATAAGGCGACCATTAGGACGTCAAGTATATCGTCATCGTCCGAACATATCATCATGACAGGCGTCAGCGCGCGAAGCAGCTGAGAGTCGGAAATGGCGCGAGATCTGCGCAGCCGGCTCGAGTACATTCGCGTTCTAGGGGCGAGGGTGAAGAAGCAATGTCACGTGATGTCCACACGTGCGCAAAACGCGAGATGCCCCGCCTCCTCGGCCGCGCGGGCAGCCAAGAGAGCCGTGCGTTCTGAACAGGTATAGGCGCACTCGCCACCTCGCCGCATTGAAAATTCCGCGTGGACGCTTTGCCGCTCCGCCTTCGATGTGAACGAGCCTTAACGCGTTCTATTCTTGAAGGAGAAGCTCAAGCGCTCTCCAAGCTTTCTGTTGTTAGCTTTCCTGCCATCAAATGATATCCAGCGGAATGTAATGTATGACCACTTCCACTGCATCTTGCGGGATGTTATGCATGATCTGTGCATCTGAATACCCTACATCCAGCGGCCACTGCTTGAATAATAGAACCTGTCAATCATTACGAAGCGGCACCTGTGATTGCGCGAAAACTTATCTTGCACAATGAACCTTCGCGCTTTACTATATTGAGTTTTTACCCGCCTAAATAAAACTTTCGGAGTTTAACGTGTCGGAACCTGTACGTGATTACTAGCCTTTCGTATTAACTCCGAATTAATGCAGAGCGCCCGAGATTCCTTAACGTGAACCTAAGTGCGAGTGCTTTTTTTTTTTCGCATCTCGCCCAAATCGAAATGCGACCACCCTGGCGGGAAATTGAACCAGCGCCCTCGTGCATTGCAATACGACATGGTTTCAAGCCACGGCCGCTACATGTTTTACAGAGAAAGCTGTTATGAGATCACAACAAAGGCCGTTTTTGGCGCCGTAGTTGTTCGCCGCCGCCGCCGCCGCCACCGCCGGTGTCCGTAATCAATGTCGCGTGAAATAAGAAAAAATAGCCAGAATGGAACGAGGTTAGAACCTGGGCCCTCTGGCGTGGGAGCCCAGTACTCTACTTCAGAGCCATGCCGGTGCTTGAAACTGCGTAGCAAAAAGACCCTATACAGGCTTCATGCCGGGAATGAACCACATTAACATATGTAATATAGTGTGGTAGAAGAGTAAAATAACAACCAGGCGTCACACAGCGCGAATTCTGTAGCCGGGCGTAACACAATGTGAATCGCGCAACGAGCGGGTTGTTGAGTGCTTCCAAGTCATTACAAAAGGCTCTGCCATAATTCTTTATTGTCATCAGCCACAGCATCAACAAAGTGCACATAATGACTTAGGGGTGTTTAGCGGGTACCACGATTCTCCGGAGAATGACAAAAAAATTCATAGTGGCTGCTTCCCTACTTCACAAAAAATGATGATTTATAGCGTAGTGGGTTCCTCGCAAGTGCACTTCTATTGGTTGCCAAGGAAGCCCTTCAGGCTCCCATGATCCATTTCCTCAGGGTCTCAATAAAGTTAATTCCCCGTCTCTCTCTCGCGGTGAAACTGACTTTTTTTCGGCTTCCTTCAACCTTTCTAGTCTTTACATTACCACTCTGTCAACACGTCGCCGCACTTAATGTTGAAAGTTTCTGCACTCTCTAACTCGCCACGCCTAAATTATCTCAATTATTGTATTAAGTTCGCTGATCCTTCACGCAGTCGTAGATTTCACAAAATAAGTATTTTAACATTTTAAACTATAACTGACATGTTCAAACACAGCTTTTTTCTATGAACACCGGAATTTTTTACCTGGAGGTGTTCGCGAATAGCCATGCCGGGACCTTTTTCCTGGACTTGATGTGGCATGCATGACCCCCACTCCTGCAACAGACCCAACGGGGCTGCAGTATGTAGAAATAATGGCGGTAAATCGGGCTAGGTGGTTGTTCACGATCGCAAAATAACAGCGCAAAAGCAACGGCCGAACACGCAGAGACAAACGAGCACTCATTTCCAACTGGTCTGTTTGTGCAGATGATGACGATGAAATAAACTTTTAATTTGCCAAAACAGTGTTCCCGAGCTCGTAAGTTCGGAGTCATCCTAGGTGGGAGGGTCCCTCAGTCCAGGAATCCTCTGGCCGCAATCACCTCCCGGGCCCTGGCGACGAGTCCTCGTTGGTCGTCTAGGTCCCGTGCGGAGATCTTGGCCTCCCACGTCTCGGCGAGGAGGATGTTGCGTGCGGTCGTTGCGGGCTTGCTATCGGTATCTTGGTGGCGCCACGGAAACTCGAGTATAAGGTGTTCCAGTGTGTCGGCAACGTCGCATATCGGGCTCTGGTATGCATGAAGTGTCGGGAAGATGCGATGTAGCAGGATACCGTGCGTGTACGTGTTGGTTTGCAGTCTTCGGAATGCTGTGGTTTCTTCCTTAGTCAGCTTGGGTTGAGGAAACATAGAATTTTTAGCACCGACATATCACAAAGAAGAGATAATCACAGAATTTTCCTTTTGTAGGGTTAGCTACACTGGCCGAGGTTGAGCAGTTTCGCGTGGATTATCGAGAGACGTGCCGCGCATGCACGAGGAGCAGGGACGTCACGGCGCACAGCAGGCACCACTGCCGCACCGGAGCCGCTGCGGCCGCGCGGATTGACGTCGTAGCCGCGGCAGACGCACTGGCGCCGGCGCGTGCCCAGCTGTGCGCCTCCGTTGCGCAGTAGCCAAGTCTCACGCTGCGCCGGGCTTTCGGGCCATAGATACGGCAGCGTGTTACTACACTGACCACCGAGCCGTCTTTGTTGCAATAGAAAAATTACGTTGAGCAAAAAATAAATGTACATGTGTCACATATACGCGTTGCGTATACCGAATGTGTGTCATTGAAGCAGCAGTAAGCATGATAATCAAGCTAATCTTAGACAACCAGGAGAGCTAAGAATAATCAGCTGAACCTTAGCTCAGGCTACGTACATCCTGGCATATCCGAGCTAATTAAGCCACTACAATCTTCGTTTTATGAAGAAAAACGAATGAAGGGGTGCTAACGCACTGACCTATCAATTAAGACAGCTTCACGATAATTTCACGAGTGATGGTTCTCGGTTTCTGGGGACAACACTCGACTTGACATACAAGAAATTTGTGCGCATTATGTGATTCTCTATTCCTTGCGATATTTCAGGGCTATAAATTCTCTGTTTCTGCATAAATAAACCAGTTGGAAGTCAGCGCTCGCTTGTCTCTGTGTGTTGGTCTTTCGTTTTGCGCTGTTATATTATTTTCATGTAAAATAAATAAATAAATAAATAAATAAATAAATAAATAAATAAATAAATAAATAAATAAATAATAAGACAACCTCGATGACTACAATAAGACAACTGCAGAAGGCTGGTGTTGATGGCAAGTGGCTCCCGTGGTGCACCACGACCACTTAAAACCTGTCTCAGAAAACACAAAACAAAAAAAGCTCACAGGGTTCCTTATGGATTCTCCTAAGACGACTCGGAAGCGAAAATCATCTTTTAACACGAAAGTGTTTTATGCCGGGGTCCACCAAGACTTCAGTGACGTACTTCCATCACGGAAATGACGTCGAAAAAATTTACACTATCAGATGGCAAAGAAAAAAAGGTTCCATCAACGGGAATCGAAGCCACGACCGCTCGGTCAGCTACAACAGATGCCGGTCACGCTATACACTGCGCCACAGTCAAGTCAAGTCAAGTCAAGTCAAGTTTATTAAACTGTTCAGTTGAGTTACATGGTTAGCGTTTTACAGCAGGAGGTCCCAAAGTTTCAGAGAAACTGACAGGGGGACCTCCTATGGCTACATGGATGGGGTAATTACAAAAAATACAGCAATAGTATACGGACATGTGAGTAACATACACTAGATGCTTTACAAACGCGCCTTTTATATCTACCACTCTCCCGGTGGCGGGGTGGTGTTGTCCTCTGGGAGCGGTAAGGTAAAGTAACTCGTCATTACTGTGGCCTCCGCGATTAGCACCTACAACGTGTGACACGTCCGCCCAATTCGGCGCGTTTTCAATAGAAGTTGAATTTTGTAAATGCCTTAACACACCGCAAGGTAGCGACCTTAGCGCAAGCGTCGTAAAAGCGGCGGCCTCACTCATAGCATTACGCTAATCCAAACCAAAAATAGCTCTGCGACGCGCGCCTGCTTCATCTGGCTGTAACACCGCGTTCTACGCTCACGCGCTCGCCCCGAGAAAAATCGCGGCCGGGTTACCGGGGCGGCACGACGCGCTTTGCGTTTCCCTTTAGTCCGGCCGCGGTGTTCAATCACATTTGAATATGACGCGGGATTGCGACCAAGTTCTGCGTCGAATATGCGACGCTGTTCTGGCTATCACACCTCGTTCTCTGATTACGCTTTCACTGTTAACTACTACAGCTACCACAAGCGTTTAATCAACATGGACGTTAGTCGTCGGGATGGAGTTGTACTACCAATCATCAAAGTGGGTGCATACACGTTAAACGGTGCCATTAGCTGCCAGTCATCCCAATATACATTGTACAAACTCTCTTATATCAATGTACAGTCACGGCCGTGGTACAGTAAACATTCAGTTACTTCTGTAAGGGCACGCTTTACTTTCGTGTTATTCCGATATGACGGAGGGATCAACCATGTTTTTTCTTCTCAGTCGACAACTGATCGTCCCCGTCCCTTTGGGTTACCTTTCTGCACTTAACGTGGCTTGCCGTGGCCTCCGCGACCGGCACCGGCGACAAGCCGTCGCAAAGTCGCGCAGCCGGCGCCGATCGCGGAGGCCACGGGCTTGCACTGCCTCTAGGATGGGAGGCACTGAAAGCTTTATGCCCCTCTCCTGGTTTTCAACTGCCTCCGTTATCGGCCCACCTTTGACCAAGCGACGATGTCGTCATGTTACAGTTGTTACGTCTGTCACAGTTGTTACGTCTATGTGCTTGCGCAACGCACTGCAAGTGTCGGCAATGGAGAATAAGAGGCTCTTAGATATTTCTTCTACTTTTAAACTGCGGCGCGTGGAGTGACCGCCTGCGTCTCCAGCCGCACGGGGGCGTATGATGCAAGGTGTGGCCGGTGTTCTTTGTTTTGTTTTTTTCCTTCCACATCACGAGTGGGTACAGAAAAGGGCCTCTTTGTCGTGCGAGTCTCAAGGGCAGTTTTCAAAGAAAGAAAATTAGAAGCATTGCGTGATAAAAAACACGCTCACGCTCCTCCGAGATTTGCTTGCCACGCGGTACATGGTGTATATAAATAGCTCGCCGTTATTTCGCCGGCGCATACATGGCGTGCAATAATGTTAACCGGCCTCCACTGTCTATGGCGGGCCCGTATGGCGGGATTTCACCGCGATCCAGACGCAAGGCCCGCATGAATGTACTTTCGAGAGTGCATGTGGAAATTTGTTGAATTGCAGAAAACGCAGGAGTTCGTACCTGAGTGGTTATCGAGGATGTAACCCTTGACAGTACTCAAGGAATTTTGAAATTGAGTCTGTCCAATAGGACAGACACCACTTGTAATTTATTCTATGTGCTTGTGATGTATTTCGTGTCTGGAAACAGGCAATAAAGCAAAAAAAGAAGCATACATGGCGTATGGTTGAGTTGTCTAAAGCAGCGTGCTGGGGAGCAAGGCGTTGCTGGTTCGAATCCGCGGTGGGGTATTTCAAATTTTTTCTATTCTGCTTTAATTTCCTTTGTGCCTTTTTATATATATATCCATACATACACATATCCGAGGCATGACGGCGACGGCAAAAATCAGCTGAGAGTGTCCATGTAATTGCTATCGCAATATTATGACATATCTGCGGCATATAAAACGAACGGCTTTAGAATGCACAGACACGATCAGCCTTGTGAATATTATTATTGCGATAGCAATTATACGGACATTGTCGGCTGATTTGAGCCGTCGCCGCCGTCATGCAACTTATATATATATATATATATATATATATGTGACGCTATGAATGAGAGACGGGCCGTGGCTCATACGCCATACTTTTATTCTATCGCACGCGCACTTCTTCCTCGTCGGCTTCTCCTGCCATGGCTTCATACGTCACATGATTCCCCCTCCCCCCGAAAGAAGGCGTGAGTTACAAACAACAACGAAAAGCAAACAAACAGAATTAGAAGTGACAAATATCAAAATGCACAGATCGTTCCATGTCCCAGTGGAGTTCGGTAAACTCGCAAAAAACTTCAGGGGAGAGTGCAGCAGTCCGGTGATATCGAGAACAGCTCTGGTGGGCGAGGCTGGCTGTTGCGTCCTGGACAACATACCCATGCCCTGCGCATGCACACTGATGAAGACACGTGTCGCAGATATGTCACGGCTGAATAATACTGGATCACCTTGTTGGATCGAATGTTAGCATGCCGTACGCGTCGGGTTGTTTGTCGTGACTGATACACACTGTGTGCCTTCCGTTTGCGTGTTCGTTGACCGAAACTGACAGGACGACGTCGACGTTCTTGTGGAGTACAATTGATGGCTTTGTGCCTTTTTTGTCGCTTTCTGTGGTGCAGAAGATGTCTCTGGCGGTGTACGGGCAGATGCCTTACATCTTGAATTTTCCTTTGGCATAATGATCTTGTCTTCGGACGTCCTTCAATCCGTGAGTGAGCTTCCGATGAAGTTCTTATTCGTCGTTGCCTTTGTTGTAGTTTTTGTTGTGTTGGATGATATTCCTGTTGTTGCCTTTGT
This sequence comes from Rhipicephalus sanguineus, assembly GCF_013339695.2. Taxonomy (NCBI): domain Eukaryota; kingdom Metazoa; phylum Arthropoda; class Arachnida; order Ixodida; family Ixodidae; genus Rhipicephalus; species Rhipicephalus sanguineus. The sequence continues at coordinate 22,720,008 of NC_051183.1, read as the reverse complement.
TGGAATTCCTGATGTTGCGGAAGTTGCTTGTGTGGACTCCTATTAGGAACACGAGTTAGATTTTCTTCGTAAGCTGATGTGGTGTCCACTAGGTAGGCGGCGCACTGTGGCCTGTTGTGATGATTGTCGGGCACTGTACATAGAGCGCCATCATTGCTAGAAAGCTCTTCAGAGGCTTCTGCGATGTCGCTCATTACGGACGCTTCTGACTCACAGCTGCGTGTGAGGTTTGATACATCCGTGCCTTCTGCATCGATTCGACTCACGGGTGCATTAGCACTGGGTGGCGATACCGCAGCGGAGATGACTTGATCAGGTTCCAGTTGCGAATTTCGGCAAGACTGCGGAACTATTGAAACAGAACCTTGCTGCGAAAGGCACCTCTGGGGCTCATCCTGAGGTCGTTGGGTATTCTCCCAATGCTTCAGCTCGCTTACCGTGAACGCAGCGACCTTATCAGGCAGTTGGTAGGCGTTAGGAGCAACTGAAGAGCCGCGTGAAGGATAACCAGGCGGTGGTCTACGTATACGAGGCGAAGAATCAAAGGCATCGGGTGCTTCAGTAACGCCTCGTGTCATACGGTGGGGTGAAGACGTAAATGACGAGTTTCGTGCAGAATGGAAATCTGATGGATGTCTAGATGTTTTGGGAAAAGAGCTTGGACTGCGATGGCATAGTTGAAATTTCTCCAGATGGTGGATTACAGGCGAATCTTCACTGTAGTCTCTAAATCGGGTGATCATTTCTTCCCTGATTTTGTTCCATGATTCATTGTTTTGGAAGATGTGCGTGAGGTAAAAGCGGAAGGCCTCACCGGTGACGTAGTCGTTGAAGTTTTTGACCATGTCCCGTTCTGACCATGATGCAGCGGTAGCGTGGACCTCGAAAAGGTGGAACCAGTCCTGGACGGGTCCATCGTCCGCCGATCCTGCGTACTTCGGGATGTCGAGGTCTGCTGATGATGCTGCCATGAAGCTGGTCACTGTATGCAGCGATGATGTGCGCAGATGGTCCGTATGTGGTCAGGGTGTCTTGTTGAGAACGTTGATGATGCGTGGCTGATGAAGTGGCTGCCAGGTCTTCATCCTGTCGACTTGTGTGACGCTATGAATGAGAGACGGGCCGTGGCTCATACGCCATACTTTTATTCTATCGCACGCGCACTTCTTCCTCGTCGGCTTCTCCTGCCATGGCTTCATACGTCACACATATATATATATATATATAATATATATATATATATATATATATATATATATATATATATATATATATATATATATATATATATATATATATATATATATATATATATATATATACATATATATATATATATATATATATATATATATATATAAGCCACAAAGAAAAATAATTCTGAAAAAATTTCCCACGCGCGGAATCGAACGGGTGGCCTCTCGCTTTGCTGCGCGCGGCGTTAGGCCACGAACACAACCGCCTTCCAGCCTGCTAACGGCGAGCTGTTTATATACACCACTTACTTCAGCATGCTTTCTTAGTCACCACATAGATGGCGAGACGTGCGCGCGTGGCGCGCTTTAAAGATCGTCGCCCCGCTCCTGCGAACGCCGTTGCTCTTCGCCCTACAGGGCGTGGTCGCCTTCGTGCGCTTATGTCGAGGAAAGAAAGGGGGCGACCGGGGGGGGGGGGGCGGAGCGAGTGGTTGTATGTCTTGTGCTTCCCCCTCGATGTCCGCGCTGAAGTCACAGAGCGTACGAAGGTGACTTGGCGCGCTGCAGCGGCCGCGTTTGCGAAAGGAGTGCGCTGTTCAAAGAGAAATAAGTAACAACTGTGACAGTTAGTTCGCGCTCGTCCTGTGTGCACCCGTTCGTTCGTTTCGTGCATTCCGCTTTATGTTTGAGCAGTGCGCTTCAAGTGTCGAGCTGTGACGCATGATAGTTCGCGCTCATCCTGTGTGCGTTCTTTTTGTGCGTCCTTTGGGCTCACTCTCCTCACCCCTCCTTCCCCCATTTCATGTGTATATGAGAGCGTGCGCTCGCTCGGCTTCCGTCATTCTCGCTTCGCTCCCGTTCATTTGAGTTGGAACGTCAGCGTCGGCGCCACTCGTTCACTCGGCGCTAACGGAAAGCAACGCACAAACACAGCGTAATGATAACACAAACACTAAATACAAACCTGACACACTAACGGAAACGCCGAGTGAACGTAACGGAAACTTGATGTGCGCCCCCAATGCTGCTTCGCATCCCCTCATGGTTCCCTTGAGTGGGACAAGGTGTAATTTTTTTTACAATAACGGCGGCCACGGTCCCCTGATGTGCACTCCAAGGACTGGTTACTTCCCATCTATACTCCCGGAAAGCCCGGGACCAAAGGCACTCCTTTGTGAGAAACATGTGATCGTTTCAGTTGCATTTTTTTTCATCCATTGTGAAGCATGTTGTCTTTTGGACTCGTCCAACCGAGGCGGGGTGGCGGGGGGGGGGGGGGGGCACCGCGATAAAACTTTACCCCCATCCCCCACAAAGGGGATCCTGCGCATGCCTATGTACCTACTTGCTTAGAAAGCCCATGTCTACTATTTTCGTATTTCCCCTGGAGTTGCCATTCTTGTTGCGTATAATATTCCAATCTGTCGATATCGCCTTCATTGCTTCGCTCTTCCGGCAAAGCTGTGTTTATTATTTTTATGCTCAGATAAGGGCTTTCCCATGTCAAATTTTCACACATGTTTGCTCGTTCAAATGCCACCCAACTGTCGCCAAAGGCTAGCACCCACGGGAAACTACGCTTTGTCCACCGCCTACGTGCCGGGGTCTCGTATGCACGCGTCAGTTTGCGCACTAGATTTCGAGCGACGATCCGGCTTATTGCACTTTTTCCCCCCGTGGGAGTCATCCTGCTTCGAAAGTAATAGAGCGCAGAGCCATGGGCCTTCTGGCTTGGCTTGCCTCGGCTTGTTTGTCGACGGCCCATTTGGCTGCCGTCTCCCTCGTTCCTCCTCTCCCAACCTCCTGCTTCTCTCTATCTCTCTCATCCGGGCATTCCCTGCGGAGCGTGCTTAACGGAGCACGCGTGTTCAGTCTCCGCACTCGCTTAATTAAACCCGCCTGCCTGCCCCGGTCGGCTCCCGGAAGACAGTCCAGACGCGACGCCTTGTTTTTTTCTTTTATTTATGATTTCGAACGGACCATCAGCTGCACGATTAGCAACGGCAAATGTGAGCCCGGTCACAACGTATCTGGAAACAATGGCGAACCGTATGCCGCGGGTCATAACAGCAAACCGGACAGCCATTCCTGCGGGATCACTTTCTTTGCCTGTGTGTGTGTGTGTGTGTGTGTGTGTGTGTGTGTGTGTGTGTGTGTGTGTGTGTGTGTGTGTGTGTGTGTGTGTGTGTGTTGTGTGTGTGTGTGTGTGCGTGTGCGTGTGTGTGTGTGTGTGCGTGTGCATGTGCGTGTGCGTGTGCGTGTGCGTGTGCGTGTGCGTGTGCGTGTGTGTGTGTGTGTGTGTGTGTGTTGTGTGTGTGCGCGTGCGCGTGCGTGTGGCGTGTGTGTGTGTGTGTGTGTGTGTGTGTGTGTGTGTGGTGCGCGCGCTGTGCGTGCAGTTGTGAGTACGTGCGTGTACTTGCGTTTGTGCGCAAGTGCGTGTGTGTGTATAAGTGAGTGAGTGGGTCTGTGTGTGCGCGTGCGTGTAGACTGAGTGAGGCAGTGAGTCTGTGTGTGCGAACGCGCTTGCGTGTGTGTGTGTGTGAGTCTGCCTGCGTATAATTTTGTGCGTGCGTGCATGCGAGTGGGTGTGTGCGTGCTTGCGTGTGGATGCGTGCGCCTATGCCGCGTCTCCGGCCCGGCGAAACCCGATTGGCTGTTCCGGAGGGTTGACATCTCTCCGTGCTGACGTCATTTGTGGGTTTGCGGACGGCTTGTTAATATTTTTCCTGTTTTTCGTTTCGTTTGCTCTTGCGTATTTATTCGGTAATTGGGGTATTTTCAAAGAATGGTTTCTGTGGGATACAATAATTAAATCACGAATATGCTCTGCTGCAAAGGCGTCGAGAAAGCTAATATAATCTGTGACAAAGCCAGAGCCATTTAACCTAGAGAGTGAGAGCATCCGACGGTATTGTACAGATGAGCTTGTCTCGATTGAATCTCGTACAAAAATTTCGTTGCTACAGCTTGGCAACGACTTCGAGTGGTCGGTGTATCACAGTTTATAAAATGAATATACAGGGCAGAGACGAGAAACAAAAATGTCTGCATCGTTATTTTTCTTCTGTTTTTTTTTCAGCGTGAGAGAGCTGAATTTTCATGTTTTACATGCCCTATTTCTGTCAAGAAATAAAGCACGGTGATGGCTTTGGTACCACTGAGCAGTATAGGTAGCTAGATAGCAGCAGTAGTTCGTAATTGCATTGCTTATACGTAAGGACGGATACCAGTATAGGTTAATTCACTTCACGCATAATGACATGGATTATATATAATCATGAACCCAGCTAAGGCATGCACTGATTCATTAAACCTTGGCGTCAGTTTCAAAATAGCAACACTCGTCTAATGAGAACAACTGGAAACTTAATTAATCAGCACGCTTTGAGTAATTTACACCATCGCTGTAAAATGTTATTATCTAGCTATGCGCGTTTCCACCTAGCCTATTTGCGAAAATAACAGGCTCCTAGATAGGGGAAAGAAAAAGGTGTTTGTGCATCATAATAATAATAAAAAAATCAATCGGTGGAAAATTTCCTCGGTCGCCTTCCGGGGGACGGATATTGGGGTCAATCCAATAAACTCGATTGGTGTCTCCGTTGTTCAGTTTACCAGAAGCTCCCACTGAACCTGTTTTTCAGGCTCCTATTTTATTAGGCCACGAAGCGAGGCTCATTGGGGATTAAAGAAGATTAAAAAGGCAATAAAAATACCCACGAGGCAAGTCAACTTGAATAGTGCTGTCCTAGATTCTGCTACAGCTGGCCATGGTGTCTGTATAAAAAGTGAAAAATGCTTATTTTGGAAGCAACGAAGAAATTTTTTTGGTTGGAAGCTGCGCCTCGAATTTTCTCGCGTATCTTTCTGCGGAAAAGTACAGCGTCCGACAGATAGACTACAAGATCGTTAAAAGAAAGAAAGCCGTCCGACGGAAAAAAGAAGACAAGCTTGAATTTGTTGATAGATATCGGCGTTTACAACAAAATTTGCTTACATTAAATATTTTTACTGTTGGTACTGTAGTTCTCACTACTGGTCCACAAAAATAAACAGAAAAAATGTCGATATATTCTTAAAGTTTTCCTGCAACACTTTTTCAGCGTGGTCAAAAAACGCTGCTGATCGGCTCCTGAGAACACTCCAGCCAAATATTATAGCAGGACACGCGGCCTGTAATTTACAACTAATTCTCAGTCAGCTAGAAATCTTTCCCTGTTCTTTCGTCAATTGATGCCATATACCCAAATGACCACGCCCTATACACAAATTCACGCTGAAACCGCAGCACAGTCACAGCGAAAGCTGGAAGAGTGGCGTTTCTAGAGCCCGTTGTAAGCTCTCTTGGGGCTACAATACAAGTACACTAGAAAGGTACCCCCTACGCCATAAATCACAATTTTTGTGAAGTTGGGAAGCACCTACTAAGCCATTATTCGTCATTCTGTGGAGAAGCGAGGCACCAGCTACACGTCTGTAAGGCATTATGTGCACTTTGTTGACGCGACGACTGATGGCGATGAATAATTATGGCTCAGCCCTTTGTAATGGGTTGGAAGCTTTAACCGGCCCACCAGTTATGTAATTTGCATTGGGTGACGCCCGGTCGCTATTTCCCTCTCCCGCCATGCTGTATAACATACGTTGACGTGGGAGAGAGACGAAGGGGGAGGGGTGAACAACTTTATTGCGACCCCGAGGAAATAGTTCATGCGCTTATAGGCTTCCTTGTCAAGCAATACAAGTGCACTTTTGAGGAACCCACTACGCTATAAATCGCTGTAATTTTTGAGAAGTAGGAATGCAGACATTATGCCATTTTTCGTCATTCTAAGGAAAGCCGTGGTACCTCAACAACCTTCTCGTTGCGCAATTCGCATTGTGTGACGCCTGGTTACAGAATTCGCGTTGTGCGACGCTTGGTGCTTAGTTTACTGTTCTACCACGCTATATTGCATAGGCTAATGTGGTTCCTTGCCTACATGAAGCCTGTATAGGACCTTTTTGCAAAGCAGTTTCAAGCACCGGCGTGGGTCGGAGGTTGAATACTGGGCTCCCACGCAGAGGTACCCAGGTTCGAACCTCGTTCCATCCTGAAATTTTTTTTATTTCGTTTTTTTTCTTATTTCGAGTGATAGTGGTTACAGGCACCGGCGGCGGCGGCGGCGGACAACTACGGCGCCAAAAACGGCCGCTAAAATGATCTCATAAGAGCTTTCGCTGCAAAAAAAAACAATACTAAGTAAATTTCATTCCACTAAGGAAGCGCCGGTTTCAGTAACACCATCCAGACGTTCCTATAGAAATTGATTGCAACGTCCACGTGTCCAAGCTTTGACTACATTGAAAGGGAAAAAAGTTTATTTGCTCTGAGTCCTTGATGGGTGGCTTAATTCAGAGCTCAGAAGAAAACCTAGTTATTTAATGAAGCTTTCCCCACCATTTGTTCCTGTCAAGAGCTTTATCGCACATGGTGACGTCCTTACCCTATTCTGCCGACCGCAATCTCCAGTTCTATTAATTTGAAAAAAACATTACGACACAACACAAGGTCCCTCTGAGATAACCTAACTGTAAAGCCTTCTTTCAATTTTCCGGGAGCTTTCCGTTCATTAGATTTACCTGCATAGAACCTCATCTTCGTTACAACATTACGTATTGATTCTCGTCTCGTAATTAAAAGCGAACCATCTGTGTTCGGTCGTTTCTTTCTAGCGTACAAGTATTTATTAACGGTCCTTCCTTGAAGGTTGGCAGTCGTACTTGAAGGCAATATGTAGTAACCTTCGCGGCATTTGTCGCTAACATACGGGTTCGCAGGCGGGTTCGGCGGGCGTATGTAGTACCATTCTAACAAGACAGCGAAAAGAATCTTGTAAATGCTGTTTGCTGGATTTTGTTTAAGGATGTGAAGAGCGGAATATATCGATCAAACCTGAAACAGCGATCAGTCGTTCCTCATTAAAATTTTTGGAAGGAAAAGAAACTTTAAGGTAAGCTTAGAAGAACGCCACTTCGAACTGGTCGGAGGTCCTTACCCAACGTCTGCATTCCAACAGAATATGGATGAGTGAGTGAGTGAGTGGTGAGTGAGTGAGTGAGTGAGTGAGTGTTGAGTGAGTGAGTGAGTGGTGAGGAGTGAGGAGTGAGTGAGTGAGTGAGTGAGTGAGTGAGTGAGTGAGTGAGTGAGTGAGTGAGTGAGTGAGTGAGTGAGTGAGTGAGTGACGGAGTGAGTGAGTGAGTGAGTGAGTGAGTGAGTGAGTGAGTGAGTGAGTGAGTGAGTGAGTGAGTGAGTGAGTGAGTGAGGAGTGAGTGAGTGAGTGAGTGAGTGAGTGAGTGAGTGAGTGAAGACATTTATTAAGACGAAAGCCTTAGGGCGAAAACTTCAGCGCGAACAGGGATGGACCACTAATAATCGATTAGACAAGCATTGGCGCTAAGAACGGTTTCATCCTTCTTGCAACGACGCATATATATAACAAAACCACGTCCCTTTGCGTGCACGCGCGTAACAAGACGAATTGCATATGTCACAACACAGATAAATAAACATGATGCGCACCGGTTTGCGTTCAAGTGTGTGCGCCTTAAAATCTATGTACCAACTAGGCTCAAGAGAAGTTTTATGGAGAGCTTTATTGTTCACCATCGGACGCTGGCCTTGGAACACCATAATACAACTACTCAAAATTTCAATACTGTTGCAATATATCTTCATTTGGCGCAGCAGCCAAGTACCCACTGCGCGTATGTCATGCAATGAGTCCATGTACGTAGCTGCATACTGTGTTGCTGATGTGGCTGACGACTATGATGATGAATTACAGCATAGCCCTTTGTAATGGGTAGGCAGCTTAAATAACCCACTAGTGCAACTAAGTTGGTGCTAGGCCTGGGGCTGTTCTACGCTTCTGCCGCTTAATATTACATCTCTTAACGTAGAGAGTTTGAGAATTGGGGGACCAAGACACTGGGTCCCCAAGCAGCGTTGAGTAGAGCGGTCGTGCGTTCGGAGGAGCAGCAGAGTTTCAGAACTGGGTCAAGCGCAGGCTGCGTTGGGTCAAACGCACGGGGCGCCACACGTGGTGAAATTAAAATCATGCGAGACGCGGGTCATACTGCTTCATGACCCGCGCTGCGTCTGCGTTGTCTTGTTGGCGACCCAAGACGCCCTGGGGACCCACGCTAGTTTTAGCTTTTTGCGTCTTGGGACAACACGGGACGCAAGAGCCCAAGAGTGGCTTGATTTCTGCGCATGCGCCCTGGTGGCTCGAAAACTTCTTAGATCCCCAAGCTCCTTGGAGCCCCAATTCTCAAACTCTCTCCGTGACTCATCGACCAACATGACACCTGTATAGGGTGTTTCCTGGAAAGCTTTCAAACGCTGGTGTGGCTCTTTCGTAGAAGGGTTGACTGCTACGCACAGTGCCTAGAAAAGAGTGAGATTTTCACTTGTTGTGGGCTTCTTTTGCACACTAGCGCTATATATGCAGTACACTAATTCTAAGACCGGTCATAAGACTTAGCTTATCAATAGTTCCAAACGTGAGGACCAACATTGAACTGTGCGCGGTGAGTCTCTGCGAAGCGAGCTTAGCAACGAATATCTATCCTATTTGACATCAAGGGAATGTTTCTTTTTCTTGCCGTTCGGGGTCAGAATAACCCCACTGGATGCGGCAGAACCATGTTTTATACGGCGCAAACATTTCTCTTATTACTGAACAGTCCTTCCATATCCAAAGCAAGGCAAACCACCGTACATTATAGCGGATTTCATCACAATGGCCCGGTATGGCCTGTTGTGTAAAATTCATTGCGGGTACAGCTCAAAAAGACCAAAACACGAAGCACAGGAAAAGTAGAGAACAGAAACAAGTGTGTTCTTTACTCTCCCTGTGTGTCGTCTGTTCTTTCTTTTTTTTTTTTCTTTGCGCTGTACCCACATTGATTACTCTTCCTGTGTTTTTGCGCCGCACCCACAGTGAATACATACGAAATGGCCCAGTTAAGCCCGCTTCTGCAGTATATCGTGTAACTGCGATACATGCTGAGGTAAAGCTAACGAAAGGAAATATTGTTTCCTTTTCTAAAAAAGGGCCTCGAGCGAAGCATAAAAGGGAATGCAGTCTCTCAAGATATCCGATCTCCCACCGTTCTGACGCACCATGCAATCCACCAATCGCTCGCCGACCAACAAACGAGATCAGAAAGCAGCGACGCGAGACGTATGACCTCCGGATAAGGTGAGTCTTTGTTACCTGATGTTGTCAGGCACCAACGAGCACCCATCAGCGCGCAACATAGTTTCGCTTTGCTCTGATTGCTATAGAGAAAATTCTGGCGCTGTGATCTCTCAGCTTGCAGTTAGAACGTGAGTCAGTATACGTGTAACTGCCTGGTTTTTAGTTTTTGTTGGTTCAGATATCATCTAGGCATTGATTACAGCTCGATGCAGATACATTCGTCTGCGCTATTTCGAAGCAATGAAAATATTTCCTGGCACACACTTTGCGAGCAAACACGCACACACCTGCGCGTATATGTATGCATGTATATAGTACAAAAGACCGTTCTATAGGTCCTGCGCACGTGTAAGTACGAGAAGTCTTGCGAGAAGCGCACATTTTTACTGGTTAGGCTACTGCTCGCATGTGTTAACCTTTAAGAATATGCAATTTTATTAAGCTCCTTCGGTTATTCGACTAGATAGATAGATAGATAGATAGATAGATAGATAGATAGATAGATAGATAGATAGATAGATAGATAGATAGATAGATAGATAGATAGATAGATAGATAGATAGATAGATAGATAGATAGATAGATAGATAGATAGATAGATAGATAGATAGATAGATAGATAGATAGATAGATAGATAGATAGATAGATAGATAGATAGATAGATAGATAGATAGATAGATAGATTTGTTGTGCTTTAAACAAAATATGTAATTACAAAGCGCATGCACAGAGCCCTTGCCGATGCATGACGATGTGCATTGGGGTCTATTTGCACAGCGTGATTAGATCGGGCCAGGTTGTGTAAATGAAAAGGAATATCAGCTTTGTGCATACGCGTTCTTCGCAGGCTAACGTACAGTCTCGGAAAGCATGCCCATCTTTCAGGGGCCGAGATCTGATTAAAATCTAACGAGGTCCCGAATTCAGCAGTGTGGCTTCCACGTGTCATGGACCAAGTTTTCTCACAAATGAGGCTTGAAGGAACTGGTATGTTTTATTCGGCTATGGAGTCGCGTTACAAGGTCAGTAATTATTACTCGGAATTATGGAACGTCGTACATAACGGCCCGCTGTGAAAGGGAACATCGGAGCGTGTGGCGGCCGCTCGGCATCACCGCCGGCCTCAACAAGCTTCGCGCAGGTGCAGTATGCGCTGTGAATGGTGGTCTTTAGTCGTGTCCGCTATCGTCTTCTGCGGCGCATCGAATTGTCACAAAGCAAGCTATTCACGCGACGAAAAAGCGCCAGTCACAGCATGCACTGCGCCTCCTCGAAACGCTTTGCGGCCGGCGGCTGGCGGTGGCGCCCAGCTGCCGCCATGCGCTCCGATGATCCCCTTAACAGTGGACCGCTGTGTACATATATTACAGGGACAGAGCATGTGCTGATGCTCGCCGAGCTACCAACAGAGCAGCCCTTGACTCTTATCCTCGAATTTTACAGCGAAATCTGTTATGAGCTCCCAACAACCGATTTTGGGGGCGATGTCGTTCGGCGCCGCCGTTGCCGGTGTCTGTCGTAACTATCGCGCACAATGAGAAAATATAAAACATGGCAAGAGTTGGAATCGAACCCAGGCATTACGAGCAGCAGTCACGTATTCTGCCAATGAGCCATGCCAGTGCTCGGAACTTCTACGGAGAAAGACCTATATAGGCGTCATGTCGGGAGAGCAAACACGTTAAGAGATCTAATATCGCTTGGCAGAAGCTAAGTACCACGCCTGGCGTCGCACCGTGCGAAGTGCATAACGTGTGGGTGGATTAAAACTTCCCACCCATTACAAAGGGCCTAGCCAAAATACGTCATCACCAACAGCCAAAGCTTGAACAAAGTGTGCAGCTGCGCAGCCTTACCGATGCGCAGTGGGTGCTTCGCTGCTTCGCAATATCGCAATGAATTATGGCGTAGTGGGTACTTCTCTGCTGTACACGCAGGCTTGTGGCATGGAACTACAGTTCTCAACTGTAATTCCACGCCCGGACATTCAGAGCACAATGTACCTGCCGGAAACACGGCACCCTATCTCTATTATTTCCATGCGCATTTCGCGCGGAATCAGCCGGGACGTTTGCTCTCTGCTTGAACCGCGTTCGTCGGCAGCTCTCGCACGCTTTCACTTGCACGCAGAACATACGCCACGCGGGGCAATGGGATCTGATTGGACTTTATACGGAACCTCACGGCGGCACGGACGCCGACGCCTACGGCGAGAATGCTCCGGGAGTGCTCACATAATTGCTATCGCAAAATGGAATGAAATATAAGAAGTTAGAGAAGAAAGTATGAAGTCAGAAAAAAATGTTGTAGAGGAGGGTGAAAAGGAACTGTACAAAAAGAAAGGGACGTGAAAGTGACAATGTTGTTGTCAATCTAAAAGACACAAGGTCCCTTATGAATTTGCCTAAAACGACTTCAAGGTGAGAGCCATCTTTTGTTCTTCACAGTATATTGAGGTGACCCCCCCCCCCCCCGATAGCTTTCTGCGGCCAACGTGGTTGGCCCACCTTTGACAAAGCGACGCTGTCACGTGATGACGTCATAGTGATGGCATGATGACGTCACAAAATTTGCCAGCCCGTGACGTCATTACGACGTTATACGGTGACGTCAGCGCGTTATGATCACTCGTTTTTACGCCGGCACCGGCGATGCTGACAGTCACTTTTCCCATTTCATGAGGCATCCAAGGCTTCCGCCTAAAAAACGAGCAAGTAATCGAAGAGGGGAAAAAAAGGAACTTCAATGAGCGCGTCGTAATTAACTCGATCCAACTTTTCCGAATGCCACCAAGTTCTTGTAAGATTTGTTATTCTGCCGGAAACAATATCCGGGAAGCGGATGAACTTTTAATTCACGTTACCAGTGAGCAGAGATTATCGTTAGCAGCGGGAGCGAAAGCTGATTAAAAGTATCCCGCGCAATTTGAGACGCGCGATATCAAAATTTTGACAACAACAACAACAACAAAAAAAACGTTTTAATTGTTCCTAGTCGCTGGTGTGAACTCTCAGAATGCCTCGGGGCGTCTGGTAAGAGAGTTATAGAAAGTCGCTGAAAAGTGAAACACAAAATAAATAAAGGGTCGCTGAAAGAGCATTCAGGAAAATTCCCACTCGAAGTCAAGTGTAAATCCGTTCCTCAGGATAATTCTTGAATACGTTTTGATTGTGAAGTTAATTTCCTGCCCGATATGACTTTTCAGTGGGTGGCGATCGTGTTAGCTTTCACTTCTCGCTTCGGGGAGCCAATTTTAAACAGCCGCTGCGGTTTAGTGAGTCTTCAAGTGCCAACTCACTTTCTGTGATGTCAGTACCAGAAGAACTTTGCGAAACAGGCGTGAATCGCTCATTTTTAAAGAAAGTCTCGACTGATCAGCTTGCGGCTCTTACATTGCTCTAAACGTAAGCGCTCGAAGATGAACAGATTACAGTGGAGAGACATTCCATAGCGACTACTAATAGTACTCGCGTTGTTCTTCAGTAATGTTGCCTCAGGAAGTATGCCAGACATCATTATAATGTCGTTCATAAATAAACACCTCAAACTGCCGTAAGTCGCTTCTGCTTCTCTGATGTCAGTAAATAATTGTACTGAAAATAAAGGCGGAGTTAAAATAATACTTACGGCGGTTAACTGGGCTGTACTCTTAATCAGGTCCTGGTTAAATGCTGGCTATATCCAGAAAATCAGGCGATCCAGGAAATCAGACGAAAGATGCCCAGTTTCCTGGCTATATTGAGCACTCTAAGTGGGACCTCATTAAAAGTGCAATTGTAGTGCGGACGTTTGGAGGATTTCCAGCGCTTAACAGAAATACGCAAAGAACCTTTCTATCTATAATCTTTCTGTCTCGCAGCTTTTGTTTTTCATATATCTGTTAAACAGAGGAAATGCATCAAACGAGAATTCTAGTGAATATGTACACTGTTCGAAAATAGCCCGCAGACACGATTACACCGGCACACCAAGAGGTTTAACACAAATGCGATTTTTAAGTGTAGAGGTCTTGATGGGAGACGAACTTTAGTTTTTGATGACACTTGCTTGTCTAAATTTCGGTGGTGATAAAGAGGGGCGAGGGGCTACATAGAAGTTGAACTGTAACGCAGCAAGCAATTTATGACAAGGTGTAATAAATCACTGACATCAGGTTGTCTGCAAGTTTCCTCCCGCAAAATGGTTATATTAAATCAACTAAAAGTGTATATATAACTATACATCAACATTTTGATAATTAGTGATGAGCAAGTTGCAATAACGAGATTCTTCTTCTCCAAAATTAACTTATTTACAAAACAAAGTGAGATGTTTCAAGAAATCGCGAGAGGAATTACCAGATGATATTTCACGCTTATGAGAGTATGTGTTGTGTAGGCACAATACGAACACATCCGCTATTTATTGTGTAGCTGTGAAGGAGGTTGTTCACTATTCGAATTGCGTTAAAGAGGCACTTAAGTCAAACAATAAATTAGTTTAGAGTGATAATTAATACTCTGAACACTTTGGTGTCCGTAATTTCATCGCCATAGCTTTGTTAATAGATGAGAGAATCAATGTCAAGAGTTTCACTTTTAAATCTGCCACTGAAATCTCAGATGGTGACGTCACTGATTTCAAGGTGTTCTTTCGTATTTTGGCCACATTGCCTCAACGAAATTTCCTGTAACTTGTTACGCCAAGCCTCTGGCTACTTCAGAAGACAATGTGCTTCATTTTTACCGATTAGGAACTACGTAAGCCCTCGTAGACGCCCTCAAGATAAATGACGTCACGTCGACTGATGTGGGAACTTCAGTGTGGCGTCGCCGCCTGCATTTTCTTTTTTGAGCAGTTTCTCGCTTGTGTGATATTGTTGGTATCGTGAAAGAGTAATTTACTAATATGAAAGAGACCGTTTTCTCCTTTAGTGTCCCTTTAACGCCATGAGTCCATAGACTCTGCGTACGTTCCATAGACTCTGGTACATTTTTTGCTGTTTGCCTTTTTGGTTGAAAGTCAATTTTCCGTGGTCCCCGATATAACAAAGCCTAAAGAAAGCCAAATTTCTGATGAGCTACGAAGGTTGCAGTATGGCAATCAGACGACGCCTAAGCAGGCCCCACACTCTCACTGTTGCTAGCATTTCCAAGCAGCGTTGCGGCTAGCAACTACGTTTCACGGTCTTCTCTTCCTTAAAATGCGATAGCTTGAAAAGTATACTCGCATTTTCCATTAAATGGAAAGCGCAAGTAGACAAAGCAGTCATTTTTCTACTTGCACTCAGAGCAGCTTTACAAAATACTCGTCTCATTTTGCGATAAACCGTCCGTTGAACTTTCAACGCTACTAAACCACGTAATTCACTGCAAAAGGCAGTTTAAAACTTTACTTCGATCGCCGCCCCCCTCCATCGCTACCACTAAGGACCAAGCGTTGTTCAAGTCTGCAATTTCGGAACACTTTAGTATCTGCGCAAGCTATTGTATTTGCTTCAATGTTAGTATTGTTATTTAGTTCTGTACGCATATTGTACACACCCCCGCTGTAACACCCTGTCGGTCCTGAGGGTATACTAGTCAATAAATAAATATTCAATGCATATAATTTTTTGTTCATATTAACTCCAACCGCGTCTTCTGACGATTCTTTAAAATCGCTATTCCATGAGCTTCCTTTCTATGTACTTATTTCTCTTCGGATCAGTGGCCAGAATTTTTTTTGAGAAAGAGATGGGGGGGGGGGGGGGAGCGTTTGCGTTGAACTATCCTTTATGTACGTTCGCGCGTGTGTTAGTATGTATCTGTGTACATATACCCACTCGAAATTGAAAAACTTCGGGGGTTTGAACCTCCCCCCCCCTGGCTTCGCCAGTTCTTAGAATAAGCTCTTCTCTTAAGCGGCAGTACACTGTGAAATTGTTCGAAGAGAGATGTAATCAGTGAAGTTACTTGAAGCCATTTAAATTTGGATCAAGGTTAAAGTAAGCCTAGTGCGCAACCTCGTCATGGCTTCGCTTTAGGCTCAGCTGCTATTAATTTTCCAGGTCGTTGCTCCGTTGAACGAAGATATTTTTCACTGTGACGTAAGTGTTACGCCACAAACGATTCGCATAACAGGCTTTGTGCCTTAGTAAGGCAAGCTTACGCTGCAGCGAAAATGAACGCAAGGCCTTCAGTAAATTAGAAGCCTGCGCCTGCGCATGACGCTTGACATGTGCGTCAAAAGCTGCTTATGCCCAGCGCTTAGATTATTCATATAGCGACGACCTGACATGTTTATTTTTGAAAGGAGTTTAATATAGAGCAAAGATCGCGTTCACAGTTTTTAATCACAGTTGCAAGCAAATATTTATGGTATAGAAGGTGACTTGCAGAGATCTTCTCTATGCGATTCATATTCCAGCATTTTTCCCCTCTGTCCTCCACATAACCGGTATATTACTAGATGTACTCATGTAATGAAGATGACAGATTATGCGCGTAAATCTATTAGCTTCGCCTCTGCTCGTAAACCTGTTTTCATAATAATAATGCATTAAACTGGACCAATAACTAGCCACGCAGGTTAACGGCTCAACGATACGAGACACTGCGCGAAACACGTACGGGACAGTGAAAGAGACGGACCAAATGGTTCAAATATTCAAACCAAACGGTTCAAATATTTTTGGAACCGTTCATCACATTCGTTGGCAATAAACATTACAAGAAATATCAAATCACAAGCACGATATCATTACAAGGTGCGTTATGGTTTGAACCACCCCTAAATGGCAGCGTCTATGGCTGAGCTTATGAACTGTGCGATTTATGTAGTTCCAAGCACTATAGATAGCATTATTTTTGAGCGTTAATTGTACTATCAGTTCGTGAAAATTATTTAATTTTGGACTTCCTAAATGAGGTCAGTCAGTCAGTTTATTTTTCTTAAAGACCCCCAACACGGGGACATTAGATAAATGTGTGGGGTAAACAATATGAATTTACAATAAGGTAACAGACACATACTTCGCAATTATATATGCATATCTTTGTATCACACACAATTGTGAAATGGAAAATTCGTGAACACGGGATGTCGCTGGAGCCGACGTCTCGACGAGCCAACAAAAAGTATCGCCATCACATTATCATCGACCTCCAAGCGTCCTCTTCATCCTCTTCTTCATCTTCTGCTTCGCACCCAGAACACGTCCGCCGACTTGTCCGCCGCGGGAATTAATAATTCTGATGGGCGAGATAACAAGTACAGAGAGAGAGAGAGATAAATAAAAAAAAAAGGCAGAGAGAGAGAGAGAGAGAAACGGCAAGAGTGAAATACTCGGAGAACAAAATTCATGGCCAGACGGTATTCGATCCCGCGTACCCACAATCCGAAGGCGATAGTCGTAGCCACTCGGCTATCCAGGCACGCTAGTAGTGAATAGAATAGCCTTGCATAGTATAGTATAGCAAGGGTTGGGAAAGGGAACTGAGGGTGAGTAGGACGGAAAGCAGGAGGGGAGAGAGTAATGCGTGGCAAAGCCTTTGTATAGTATAGCATAGTAAAGCATAGTATAGTATAGTATAGTATAGTATAGTATAGTATAGTATAGTATAGTATAGTATAGTATAGTATAGTATAGTAGTATAAAGCAAGGGGGTGGGAAATTGAAGTGCGGGTGATGATGAGCTAAAGAAGGAGGGGAGAGGGTGAAGCATACCACAGTCTTGTATAATATAATATAGAAAGTGGCGGGAAAGGGAGGTGAGGATGAGAAGGAGGGGACCGTCACCAACACCGCTGGTTCCTCAGTCTCGGCACCATGAGTGCATAGCTGCCCCAGTTTCTTTATTCTTTTTTTTCGCCCAACAGCAGTTTGTGCCAGCTCGGGCGGGCATTCGCTCTGACGTGCCGGAACTGAAGTGACTCGAACAACCCGGACTGGAATATGTATACAGATAGCGCCGCATTCATCAAGGTCATTCGCATCCTCTACGTGCTGTATAACAGCTGTGGCCTCTTGAGCAAACCGCCTCAGTGCCGTAGCTTATCGCGAGAGGCCTAGACAGCTCAGCAGAATTTGTAACGCAAATACCCCCCAAACACTTGTGTACCAGCTGGCACAGCGCCGGTGTTTGTTTATACAAGCGAGGCTTACCTTTGATCAGGAACGATAACCTTATCCACTGGCTTGCATGCATACTGCGGTTGCCGCGATACCCACAATGCAATGCACACACACACACTATATATATATATATATATATATATATATATATATATATATATATATATATATATATATATATATATATATATGTGTGTGTGTGTGTGTGTGTGTGTGTGTGTGTGTGTGTGTGTATCAGGGCCTTAGCTGGAAATTTTATTTCGGGGGCTGGGCTTAAACCATTCTTTTTGTATTTTTGTATGTTCGTGCTTGCGTTTCTTAAAATTGAAAATTTTGAGGGGGGGGGGGGTGAACCCCCAACCCTTTTTGCTACGCCAATAGATAGATAGATAGATAGATAGATAGATAGATAGATAGATAGATAGATAGATAGATAGATAGATAGATAGATAGATAGATAGATAGATAGATAGATAGATAGATAGATAGATAGATAGATAGATAGATAGATAGATAGATAGATAGATAGATAGATAGATAGATAGATAGATAGATAGATAGATAGATAGATAGATAGATAGATAGATAGATAGATAGATGCACACTTTTGAAATAGCATATGTTATGTTCGGCAAGAGGTGTGTCGAGACTGCAATGGTTTCGGAGAATAACACGCCGCTCTTGAAGATCTCTGTTGCGTGCATAATGCGCCGCTTTCGCAATTTCTTGCAGCTGAGGTTTCGAGATTGAAAAAGTTGGGCTGGATTTTGGCGCGTGATCATCTACATATGAAGTGGACAACGCTGTCCTATGCGGCTACTTCCGAAGTGCTCCCTACTCAAAGAGGCTGAACTTTGACAATCAGTTCGTTTTGTTGCTACTTTCTTGAAATTGAAGCATTCGTTAGAAAGTCGAGGTTTTCTAAAGTGGAAATATTATTATTATTAATATTATTCTTATTATTATTATTTTGGTGTAGAGTAAAGGAGAGTTTCACGGCACTCAAGTTATACTTCTCTTTTCAACTCGCATCCGAGGCGAGTTGAAAAGAGAAGAAAGTCACTCGGTCTCGCAGGTGCTGATCTCTGACAGCCATCAGGTGCTTTTTTTTTCTTCTTTTTCTGTTTTTGCTTTACACACCCAACCGGAAATTCGAGACACGATATTCATAACACATCTGCCGCGGAACAGGCATCGAACACACAAAAAAGAATGCCGCATGCACAAGTAGGGGGCACTGTGCCGAAAATTTTCCTCCGGCTTAAAACGATGGGCGAATCAGTATGTGTCCATCGTGGTCAAACTGCGCGCCAGGACATCTTGATCAATGAACAACGATGAACAGAGCTTGCTGCAGCCATCATTCGATGCAATGGTCCGAAAAGAGCTGAAGGAGCAGCCATCCTTCACGTCATTACTACCAACACTGACGCGGCCATCATACATTCCTATTCACGGGCCGCCTGCAAAAACATTCATATAGGCGCTATACCTGCAAGGCAGCTGAAAGTGTTCCCAATATAAACCAGTGAGCGTCAAATTTCCGAAACTAATTGAAATTATACCCCAGAACACGAGAGTACGGGTGGAAAAGAAGCAACCCCGAGATATCCGGGCTTTCCTGCCGTTCAAGATATAACCAGGACAAAAATGAAACACGTCCTATACTCGGTTACAACCTAAGAAATTGTGTAAGCTCGGCCCAGGCTGGTTAACATCCCTTCCTTTCCTTCCTCTCCTTCCTTCCGCCCACAGAACAACGGCACGCCTGCCATTCGCCCGAAAAATACAGTCGTGCTAGATGGCTTGCACTCGAACCGCTAGTACATTTTTCTCGGCTAGCGTAAACGCTACGCATATTATGAGCTCAAGGTTCGTCGTTACAACCTCAAGCGTTACATCTGGTTGAGCAGCGATATCTGAATTCCTGACGGGTTTCACCAGGGCATTCAAGTTTTCGACCTAAAACGAGCGACGCAAACATGTGTCGGTAAAGAACAATTATCAACTTTCTGAAACTCTGCAGAAGTACAAGACGTCACGAAAATGAGTAAGTGCTATTGGATGGTGCATTTATGCAAATTCTCTGTGGTAGGGACATCAATGGCTGTGAGTGGAATAGATATTTTTCGTAGGTTGTAACTGAGTACAATAATTACATCTTTCAACATCACTGCCTCGAGCGAAGGTTGTAGCCCCTGAAAACACTCGCACCATAGAACAAAAGAAACAGACACGTCACTATTTAATGAGGGAAAAAACTAGACGCCTAACACACCGTAAGAAGGACGAAGAAGCACAGGGAAGAGTGTCCTTCTTACAGTGTTTTAGGCGTCTAGTTTTTTCCCTCATTACGATGAACCAACTAGCCCAGCAACAAGTACTTCTACGTCACTATTTCCTGACTTAACCATGACATCTACTCTTCTTGGAGTTGCGTATTACAGACAGGACTGCTCATCACTGCAACTTCCATCTTCAATAATATTATCTTTGGTTTTACGTGCCAAAACGAGGATATGACTGAGGCACACCGTAGTGGAGGGGTCCGGAAATTTCGACCATCGTGTGTTCTTTAACGTGCACTGACATCGCACAATACGCGGGCCTCTAGCGTTTTGTCTCCATCGAAGTGCGACCGGCCCGGACCGGGATAGAACCCGCTGCTTTCGGGTCAGCAGCCGTGCACCGTAACCACTGTACCACCGCGGCGGCCAACTTCCATCGTTGTTACATAACATGCTTACTGTTGTCATTACTCCGAATTGTGCGTATGCATTCCATCGAGTTGCAAACATTTTTTTGCCAATGCGACAAACCCGACTGAGCGCTTGCCTAACGCCCGCGCCTCTGCGTTTTTCGCACGAATTCAGCACGGAGTCTTACCGATTTCGGAGCTCGCCGCATCCTCAAAGGACGCTCTCATCGCTCCTCTTTGACGCTGCTACTAATCTCGAGTTCTTCTTAATCTCGCGAAGACGTCGGCTTATCCAAACCGCATGCAAGGAATAAATCAGAAACTGGTACTTAAGAATAAACTGTGTCGCGGTGTGCAATCGACTCCGACCTGTGATTGTAGTCAAAACTCCGCCTTCAAACTGCAGTTTTGGACGCGTTTGATAATACACCAGGATAAGGGAGTCACACAGCAAAACCCACAAACAAAAGCGCTCTGTCAACTGAAACTTATCGAAACATCCCGCCTACATTTACACATGCCAACTTGCGCCATGTGGCGTATGCTGTCGCACCGTGGAGTTAAGAAAGACAAATTCCTTTTGCGATAAAGTAACTGACGGTAAGCTGACGCTCGTGTCCCCTTCTTTGATTACAGACTATTTTCCGGGTGGGTTTCGGTGAAGCCACATTGGGCTGTTAACCGAGCCGTTTTGTATTTTTAACAACTAAACAAACAGTGATACGCTGGACGTATACACATGAAAACGGTTGCGTTGGTGCGTTCGACGTTTTCTGACCTTATCAATTCACCTCACGAGATACAAAAATAACATTCGTTTAACAGGTCAAGATGGCGGTGCGCAAATGTCTTGCCTGAAATCGTCTGCAGCTTCTGCCTCCGTAATTTCTCGCGTGCTTCTGCTTTTACAGGTGGCTGATTAGAGCGCTTCCGTCTGTGGTTTTCTGTGTACCTCGCTGTGTGCTTATCTCTATCAAGCACGTCCAAACATACAGCGCGCTATTCCAACTAACCCGAGAAACAGCACTCGCCCTACAAATCTCGCCTAGAGTTGCCCACTCCTTTGCGACACACACTGTATTCTCAACTGCGCACAGAAGTGATCTATAGACAGCTTGCACTGACGTCACTGAAACAGCCACGTTAGACCGCCAACATGGTTGGACGCGAACTTTATGATGTCACTTTAGCGTTATCAACACATCGCATGCTTATTCCTTCGTTATTCGTGTACAGAAGTCCAATAACGTTCCAGCGACATCGTTATCACACTGAATTAGGTTAATCGCCTCGTGATTATACTGCCTTCACGTCGTCTAAGCCGCTATGTTTGGAGCCATGTTGTACGTCCATGATGTCGCGTGTAGGCTATCAATTGCGAATACAACCATCTCCTAGAAACTTTCGGTTGATACAGACGACCAAACGCTCCCGTAGGGATCATTGAAAGAACGGTCTGAAATGCATCTACAGGAAAAGGCGAACATGTTCCCAAAATAGTACTTAGTGAGCACTAGACTATATAAGCGCTAGTGATGTGCAGCTATGTGTAGCTGTTTACGAATCGATGCGTTCGTTTGCATACTTTGGGTTGAACTCGGATAGAAATGTGTGCGCGTTAACGTTCAATTTCAAGGTGAACTCCTGCAAGCTAGCTGTCCATTGCTACGTTATTAAGGTAAAAGCGTTTGATGACTCCTAAATCGCGAAAACTGACCGTCGGTGCCAACACGTTGAAACCGAAAGAATTTCATGTGATTAAGTCATCATGACGTCAAAGATCACCAAAATATGTGACACCATGGGGTCACTATGACGTGTCGTAACGTGGCATCACATGTTAACGCCATCAGATGGCATCGTCGCTTGGTCAGTGGTGGGCCGATCACGGAGGCAGTGCAAAACTAGGTAAGGTGCAGAAAGCTTGCAATGCCTCCGATCTTGGAGGCAGTGCGAAACCGCGTTAAGTGCAGGAATCTTTCAATAGATCAATATATCGGCTGAAAAGAAAGAGAACAACCTGGCTTTAACCTTCGAATCGTCTCAGGCGAATGCATAAGGGATCCTGTGAGTCTTTTTTTCTTCATTTGTTTCAGTTTGCTACATGTTTTTTTTACTTGCTTATTTTTGCTTATGTGTAAACACCTTGTTTCTCACTGCAGAACCTGAAGAAATGGAATGGCGTAAGTGATGTAAACCTCCACCTCTCCCGTACAAGCCTGTTACAACAGAACAGAACATAACGGCTAAGTTATGTGAAGATATTCAGCAGTTGTAGACATAATAGACGGCTTTCCGCGAAAGTTCGCTCTATTAGGACCTCATCTGTCTTTCTTAATGAAGCTAAGGGCCCATTTCAAGCTCTCAGATGACACGTAGGAGAGCGATTTGCTTTCATGCAACACTAAGCTTCGCAATACGTTAAATCTGCGACTGTCCCCGTATAGCTACTTTGAAGTTCTGGCTGGTTCTCCAGCCACTTTGTGCCGCGTGTCGCAAGGCGACCGTCTTCCGCGAAACAAAGAAGGAACTATACGTTCTCTCTAGTCCGAATTGCGACACGCTCGAAAATATTCCCAAGACTATGACGTCACCTGCGTCTACTTTTAGGCTCGCTGCAATTCTGTAATGAAGTAAACACCCACGCGCTCACGGTGCTACGAAAACAGGCTATTTAAAGAGGGCGATGTTGCTGGGAGTATGAAGCGATGGTTCTTATCCTTAGAGAGCGAAGCGATAACTCTTTTTTTTTTTTTGTCAGCTTGTAGCAGTAATGAACAACTACCGCGCGCAGCTCCCCCACATTGCAAGTGCGTGGATCGATGCGCGTGCGTCTTTACAAGTGGGCGTTTTATTCACGGAGGTTCCTTTAAAGCGAAAGCCTTTGGTGCCTAATAAAACCAGGGAATTGACCGTCGCCGGCGTCAACGCGAGCGATGCAAAAAAAAAAAGACATCGCCGGATGACATCCCTATGTGACGTGATCATGACGACACATATCTCAGAAATTTTACTCATCGTAATGACGTCACAGTGAGGACACGTCGCGTGACGTCAAACGACGTCGACACATGAGATCGGCGCTCGGTCAAAGGTGGGCCAATCACGGAGGCAGTGCTAAACCAGGTGAGGTGCATAAGGCTTGCAATGCCTCCGATCCTGGAGGCAGGGGGAAATCCTGTTAGGTGCAGACAGCTTTGGGACGGGTGCCGAGGACGATGAACACATCTATTGAGAAGAAAAAGAAGATGGCTTTCGCCTTCGAGTCGTCTTAGGCGAATGTTTAAGGAGACCTGTGAGCTTCCCCCCCCCCCCCACACACACACACGCGTGTAGGGTAGCCAACCAAACCAAGGCTAGTTAACCTCCTTGCCTTTCCTTTTAGTTTCTCTCTCTCTCTCTCTCTCTCTCTCTCTCTCTCGTCTATCAAGACATTTCACGGGGGCAGTCATAAGATTCAAGCTGAGAACACATACTACTTAAAGCAGCTTGCTTGGCTAGTTGTAATTCTGAACTTTGATGAATTTCCAGTGCTTAGGCGAAATAGGAAAAAAAAAATTGGCCGCGTATCTGCGTGCTACGCTGCAAATATCGTCGAAAGAGTAGAGTCTTCTGCCCGCCGTTTCTGCGCCGTTTTATCGCAGCATAAGAAACACTAACATTTTCAGCGCAGCCTAAGAAACACTAGGGTCTTTAGAATTACGTATCTATGTATTTTCTGTATAGTAAAGGAACACACCTGCTAATACTTACATATTGATGTTGCACCTTAGACATGCGTAATATTTGCTTTTTGATAGACAATGTTCACAAGTGTGAACGCAGCTACTAGTTCAAGATGGCTGGGCATTAAGCAAGCGCTTAAACTTTGGCCGGGTGGCTGTATCGTGTGACAGACAGACAGACAGACAGACAGACAGACAGACAGACAGACAGACAGACAGACAGACAGACAGACAGACAGACAGACAGACAGACAGACAGACAGACAGACAGACAGACAGACAGACAGACAGACAGACAGACAGACAGACCAAAATTTCTGCTTTTATGTTCCCCAAGAAAGACTATCGTCTTTAAAGGGCCCCTCTAACACTTTTCCAGACAGCAAATTGTTTTGCATTTTTTACTTTTGGGTTGCGTAACTGAAGGCTGAAGAGATTAGTGCAGCAAGAATGGCCACGATAGGGTAACGCAGTCCGAAGTTATTCAGCCTAGAACACTCAAAATACAATAAAATGGAGGCCTACCCTCAACTCGATTTTCGCGGGTTCCCCTGACCCCGTTTCACTCGCCCTGAGACGTTTGATGGCGCCCCATTGAAATGAACGGAAAGATCCTACGTACAAGAAGCTTGCATACAATGTTGCCCGTTTTTTCCAACGTAATCATGACGCCGTTGCGATAGTAACAATGTTGTGCATTAAGAGTGAACTGCACGTGCGAAACGAGGCAGATCGCGAACACATCTATCATGTTTTGTAGTTTTAGTAATATTTCTTGTTGTTACGGCGTTTATGTCAACGCTCTTACATTTTTTCCCTTCGGTTTCTTCAAACAACGGCGCCTGCAGCGTCTCCAGTGCGTTTCCTCCAGCGCCGTGGCTTTCGGCGCATTCTTTGCCGGGCGCTGCAGTTTTAAAGTTGAAGAAGTCTACGATCGTTCGTCTAGTAGGTGTTCAGTGAAAAAAGCATGCTAAAGAAAAACTAAACCCAATAATAACCCCTTTTGTGATGCAACGCCGTTAACACTTCTAACGTTACATTTAGCCAGTCATAGGCCAGCGCTCATCTTCGTCATTTCCGCCCGCAACAGTTCTGGCGAGCGCCACTACGCGTTGATGCGGTCGGCAGCGATGTAGGCGCTTCAAAAAAAGTGTTGGAGGGCCCCTTTAAAACACCGCCCAAGCACTCCTTACAGGTGGTTAAACAGCAAAGCTGACACGTGCAGCCCCGTTGTTTAGCAGTGGGTTAATACCGACGGAACCAAAATGGCGCTCGAGATACTCCCGCCGAAAGCGGGCGTTGGGCCCTGTGAACGCGTTCCCGCCATTGCCACGTTGAGGCTACTCCGCCCACACCGCCGCCTCCTCGGTTCGCCGTCGTCGCTTGCGTTCGGTCTCTGCAGTATCCGCCCGCCATTGGCGCTTGCGTTCCGCTTCGCTACTTAGTGCGGCTTGGCAGGCTGCCGGATCCTCGGTACGCAGATGCTGCTTGCGCTTGGCCACCCGGGTCTGTACTTGTGCCCGGACTGCGGCATCGGCCCAACGAACACGAGTTCTCTCAGGGTTCTGCTGTCCGCGCTGTTCTTCGAGAGTTGTCGGCTGTTCGGGAGTTCGTACGATCCGCGGCCTACCCATGTTGAAGTTGTAAGTTGAAGCTGCTGCACGCGAGCTCCGCGGCACGGCTGCGACGGAATAAACGACGTCACTGACGGCACAGCCAATGGCGCGCGTGGTTGGGTACGACGGAGAGAACGACGTCACTGACGGCGCAGCCAATGTGGAAGTTTCTAGCAACATGAGGACAGACGGATTTTCCTTTTGCCTAGTTATATACCGCTTCGCTGTAAAGAAAGAAAATTAAAAAAAAAGAAAAAAGAAACATGCAAACACGGAAAGAAATTCCTGTGCCTTTTTTCCGTGTTTGCACGCTTTTTTTTCCTATTTCGTAGAAGCGCTGGAAATGCATAAAAGTTGACACCACATACCGCGCCCAGTACAGAAATATTCATGCAATCACCTGTCACTTTAAACTGATTATACCCCTAATCCCGTGATAACAATATTGAGCCCTATCGCCCACTCGTTCTTCCAGGCTTCCATCGTAAAGGTGTGCAAATGTTAAAAGCCAGTCCGCTTGCATAGTAAATGTTACACCAAGAAATAGCATCGACAGACTTTGCGCTGCGCCTCTTAGTTCACTAGTAAAAGATGCAAAAATTTCGAAGTCATGTCCGCCCACACTTGGACTAATACATCCAGCGCCCCTGTCGGACGAGATACCTCCTCGTAAATAGATATATTTTGATATTGGACGCAACAACTTTTTTTCTGATTGTACCTTGACTTTCCGATTCATATCGCAGAATCTCCGAAGAAATAGCGGTTAGTTGCGAGGTTGCAGGTTACCAAATGTGACTGCTACGTTAGGTTGTCCGGGCTTTTGATGTCTTCAGGAAATCAAAAAAACAGAAAAGCCCAATCCAAGATGACGCGTTTGTCAAGGGATATAAGTCCAAGTAGTCTCGTAAGCCTCTCTTCTTTGTTGCTGCTAGCCAATTATATTAACGGTGACGCGAGACGAATGAAATAAAACAAAAATGCCATATCAATTTTCGCAGACTATTCGAGCCTTTTGTCATGAAAGCTAGTATTGTACGTAGGCGTGCGCGCGGGTGGAGGGGAGGATGCTGCAGTGAAGCTTCGCCCCCCCCCCCCCCTACCTCATATTTAGAAACCCTGAATACACCTATACTACTATAGATACGGTGTTCTTCCCTAGCGCTCTTGGAAATAATAGCTGCTGCCATGGAGACACTTATTTATAGTAACCTTCATAAATTTTATACATTCCTACTTATTATTGTGGGCCCTTCCCACTGTCCTCCGTTGCTTTCTCGTGATGAAGTTTCGTACATTTTTTGGGAGTATGTCGGGCAGATTTCACAATGAAATTACCTTGGCACTGTAAGCTCAGCTACTAAAGCTATATATATATTAGGGGTGTGCGAATATCAAATTTTTCGAATACGAATCCAATACGAATATCCACCTTCGAATATCGAATCGAATATCTAATATCAAAGGAAAAATGCCTCCACAGTAACAATATTTTATTTAACATGTACATATTTGAAAAAAAAAACATTAACAGCCTGACTGGCAACACAACATGCACTGCTATCTCCAGAACACAATGTCCAGGCTAGCACAATGGACATCACAACACAAGCAAATATCATGGCACAATGAAAGTAATGACTAAATGTTATCATGAAGAAATATGAGTTGCTCCACATGATCAGGCAGCAGGCGCTCCCTTCTAACAGAGACAACACTCCCTGCCACTGAAAAGGCACGCTCGCTTGGAGCAGAAGTGGCTGGTATAGGAAGGTAAATGGGGCAAGGCTTTGCCAGACTGGGTTTTCTGAAGGTGCCTACATCAGCCACCAGTCACAAGGGTCACTGTCTTTCTTCAGAAGTGGTCCCGCATAGTGAACGAGTGGTAGTGCGGCACGTTACGGCCGCATAATATTGAAAATGACATGATCGCGAACGGCGCTGCACGTCGGAGATACACCAGCAATAAATCGTAAGTATTGGGGCGCTCGTCGCAGGCAGATATCATGCCTCCGTGCACTTACGATGTTTATCGCTCCTCTCGACAACGCTTTTAGCGATACGAACCCACCAGAAATGTGGAAGACGAGTTATTTCATGCATGATAATCGAATCGCATATTCGAATTTTTCGAATATTCGAAGTCATTCGAAACCGAATACGAGTATTTCGAATGTAATAGTCGACAAATATACGAGTATATATATATATATATATATATATATATATATATATATATATATATATATATATATATATATATACAGCAAGGAAGTCACGTTGGCCCCGGTAGAAAAAGGAACAAGAGAGAGTACGACGCACGTTGGTTTTTGCGGTATGTTTACTGACGTTTCTCCTGGTGGACCAGCCTTTGTCTGTAATATACTTTGTAACTGTAATATACTCTGTAATTACTTTGTATGTAATATATAGTACAAAGTACTAACAAAAGGAACTGAAAAGCATGTGCTACGAATACACTTTGACAAAGGCTGGTCCACCAGCCGAAACGTCAGTAAACATACCGCAAAAACCAACGTTTGTAGACCTTGTAGACCAAGTCCTTGTAGACCAAGAGCTTGTAGACCAAAAGACGATTGTAGACCAAGTACATCAATTATTTTTATAGAACACTCCATAAGACGCACTATCTTCTAAAGTTTTTGTTTTGCCTGTATGTGGCGCACAGGCTCTAAAATAAAATCCTGAACTTGGAAAAAACGGAAAAAACGCTACATTGGCCTATGTTCAGACGTCTGTTGCACCATAAGGTGGTCCAATAAAAAATGAGCGGAAAAGCGCATACGATTGAGAATCATAACGCCTTCGTCCACAAAATGTTTAATCGAAGTAGTTTTTGTTTTAGTCAAGAAAAAATTTTTGAAGTTTAGTTCCACCATTGCATTAAATTGCTATGGGTGCAGTGCAAACCGACTGAATTTACTGCATAAAAAAAAGAGGTAGTGTATTCGTAGCACATCGTTTCCAGCTCCTTTTGTCAGTATTTTATAATGATTATTACATATCAAGGAGATGATAAACAGAGCTAAAAATATAACGATACCATTGGCTTAGATGCCGAAATTCCCCAATAATGAATCGCGTTACTTGCATTGTTTACGCACACCGGAGGCGGAGGTGGTGGCGCCGGACAACTACGCCACAAAAATAGGCTGTTGTGATCTCATAACAGCTGTAAAGCAATGCATGCCACCAGACAGACAAATTCTACTTTAACCAAAATCTGCTGCCTGCAACCATCCAAATAAGGATGTGAAAAATAGCTTGGCATATCCCGTCTGTTGTGTCAAGGACGACGGACGGAATGCGTGAATACGCGGCGCGTTGTCACATCATGTGCCGTTCGTTGCGGAATACTTTGAACTCCGTTTGGATCCGCTATAAATGACCACGCTCACGCCTCCTTTCTCCGGTTTACATGAACTTTGAGACTTAACTTATTTTAACGTCAATTGATTCTCAGAGCCGCATGCAATAAGTAACGCGATTCATTATTGGGGAATTTAGGCATCTAAGGCAATGGTATTGTTATATTTTTACCTCTGTTTATCACCTCCTTGATATGTAATATATAGTACAAAGTACTAACAAAAGGAACTGAAAAGCATGTGCTACGAATACACTGCCTCTTTTTTTATGCAGTAAATTCAGTCGGTTTGTACTGCCCCCATAGCAAAATAATGCAATGGTGAGACTAAACTTCAAAAATTTTTTTCTTGACTAAAACAAAAACTACTTCGATTAAAATTTCTGTGGACGAAGGTGTTGTGATTCTCAATCGTATGCGCTTTTCCGCTTACTTTTTCTTGGACCACCTTAGGATGCTACAGACGTCTGAACATAGGCCAATGTAGCGTTTTTTCCAAGTTCAGGATTTTATTTTAGAGCCTGTGCGCCACACACAGGCAAAACAAAAACTTTAGAAGATAGTACGTTTTATGGAGAGTTCTATAAAAATAATTGATGTACTTGGTCTACAATCGTCTTTTGTAAAAAAATTCCTGAAAACGCAGCAATTTACTCAATTTCACCTACGCGCCATTGAGTGAAAAATATAAAGCTATTCTAAGCAACTGTCCTATAATAAAAGCTCAATGCTCTAAAAATACAAAAAAGCAAGTTTCGAATGAATGCGTGAAACGGTCCATTTATAGCGAATTTTTCTTTCGTACCTGGTTTTCCACCATATGGAGAAGTTCAAATGGCGCTCACGTGCCCGAAAAATTTTTGCCGCTCAAAATATTTTGGGAGAATACTGCAGAACTAATGTCTATATATGTGTAATTTTCTCAGATTTTTTCAGAGAAATCGATTTTTGTCGAGCGCCCAGACTGGGACAGTTGGCATGAAATGACCCATTTATATATATATATATATATATATATATATATATATATATATATATATATGCCTGTTAACAAAGTATTTGGAAGTGACAGGACAGGCTCCACTACTGACTGACAGTAGAGCGACTCTGAACGAGGACTTGTCAGTAGGAATTGGATGACTTAAAATAATGCTGCTTACTGGAGAAAGCGTAGGCTGAAGCTAGGATCAGTACATTCTACTGAGAAGCAGCAGCAAGTGAATCGGATGACATTCGACATTCGCCTTCGAGTAGTCTTAGGCGAATGCACAAGTAATCGTGGGAATGTTGTGTTTAAGGCGAAAGCCTTAGATGCCTCATCAAACGCGAAAAGTCACCGCCCGCGTCAACACGATTGATGCCAAAAATCATGAGATGGCGTTGCCCTTTGACGCCAACTTGGCGTCACAGATCGCCGAAATTTCGAAGTCATCATGAAGTCACATGACGTCACATGACATGACTTCGTATGATGACGTCATCGCATGACGTCGCTTGGTCAAAGGTGGACCGATCATTGAGGCACTGCAAAACCACGTGAGGTGCGGAGAGCTTACAATTCCTGGTATCCCGGAGGCAGTGAAAACCCACGCTGCTTTGTTACAGGCTCCACAGTAGCGAAGAGCGTCGGTGGAAAGCGATGACTTACGCCTAGCGTCCAACACTCGGCATTGCCATCAATGTCAGCGCTTTGCTTGCTAGATCATACTGCAATAACCTCTTCAACACAGGATGAGGAGTGTAAATCTTTAAAAAATGAGGTAAGAAGGCGCCATAAACATGATCACGCATGCAGCTGACTGAGGCCCTGATCCTTGCAAATTTAATAGTTTTGGAATTTGGGACTCAGGAGGCTTGGCGGCCCAAGACATTTGCGAGCCACAAGTGCGCACGCGCAGAACACAAGCCAGTCTTGGGTTCTTGCGTTGGCGTCGACCCAAGACACAGAAATTGATAAATATGGAGTTTGAGAATTGAGGACCCAAGACACTGGGTCCCCAAGCTGCGTTGGGTAGGCTACTCTTGCGTTCGATGTTAGCAGAAATAAGCTCTGTGCACAACTGGTTTTAATGGCCCTCTTCACTTTCACCACCTTTATCATGGATTGCGAAATAACAACCATCATATAGCGAACTATGGGCGCTTTGTCGAAGGTAGTAGCGGACGCTCTCCCCACCCGGCGCCGGCACAAAAAGACAATGAAACGCTGCGCGCGGCGTTCCGTCGCCGCCGTCGAAGCTCCCCGCCGCATCACCGCTCGCACCTTTTTCCCACCTGTCTCCCTCTCCCTGCGCGGCGCGCGCCGCACACTCACTCGCTCAGTCGTTCGCGGCACCGAACGCAGCAGACGCTCTCCCCACCCGCTCCCCACCCTACCGCCTTCATGGTGGTGGTGGTAAACATTTTATTCAAGAAATTCACAAGAGAGCTGCTGTGTGCCTGAGTGGCAGTCCCTAGTCCGGGGCGCCATTGGAGATGACCGCTGCCCGGGCGCGCGCCACCAAGGAGCGTTGCGCATCAAAGTTAGAGCGACCGAGCAAGTACTCCTCCCAAGCCTCTCTAGTTGGGATGGGGAAGGGGGATGAATGCCATCAGCGAGATCAGGCGCATAGTCGTTTGCGTCCCATTTCTAAGGAGCTTCGCTCATCGGTTGTATTCGTACACGGAACAACTGCTAGTTTTTTTGTCGAGCGGTCGTGGCTATGGCTATCCTTCCTTCTCTTCTCTGAACGTTCCCCTTGCTCGGTAGTGAATTCGTAGCTGACATTTAAACGGCACCATTCCGAGCATGTTTACCTTGTAGTCGTTTGCTTAAAGAGTAAAATGGAAAGTTAGTGTCTTTCGTTTGTACTTTTCATCCTTCGGATTACAAGAGAAGCAACTTGGATAGGCACCCGAATTGCGCAATACAACCAGATCGAGCACGGAGGCTCTTCAGGATAACTTAAGCTAGGTGGCCCTTAAATGTTAGGCGCATTGACAGTGCCACGTCATCGATGCCTCAAACCGCTCTATGTATGATTTACAGATGATGATGGACAAGTTACTGCTCTTTCAGAGTCGGTTATAGCATAAGAAAAGCTCAAAGGGTCCCTTATGCACTCACCGAAGACGACTAAGAGGCGAAACCCTTCTTCGTGTAAGTTGATGTATTGATCCTTCCCTGCACCCCTCAGTCAGTCAGTCAGTCAGTCAGAGAACACTATTAAGGTACTGAGGGGCCGATTCCCCTGAAGCGGGAGGTTCGGCTGCGGGCCGCACCCACGTGGGTACGGGCAGGGCGAGCCCCGCCACCACGTTGTGGACCCTCTGGACAGCCCGAAGTTGGAGATCATGGTCCGAGCTGGCGAGCGCTAATCGCCAGGCCTCAGTTGAGTTGGGTGAGGCGTCATGCAGTGCCGAACATTGCCAGAGCATGTGTGGGAGCGTACGCCGTCCTTCCATGCAGTTAGTGCTGTTTCGCTAAATGTTGTCCATAAATTTGCTAAATATCAGCGGAGATGAGTACGATTCCGTTTGCAGCATCTTGAGCGTGATGGACTACGGCCTCGTGAGCCTTGGATATGGCGGCGGGAAATTCCGCCAACTGAGTTGGTAGTGCTCACAAATTTCATTAAAGGTTAGGAGTGGGTCTGTGTGCCGCATCTCCCCTTTGGCCCGGATTGGCGCAGGTACGTCACAGTGGATCAGTTCGCGCGCTCAGGGATGAGCCAACTCTTTGGCGCGACGATGTGGGTGCGCTTTGAAGACGTGGACAGGGAAGAGACAGGACACACACTGCGCCACTTTCAACTTATTTATTAGAAAAAGAGACACGACACACACACACACACACACACACACATATATATATATATATATATATATATATATAGAGAGAGAGAGAGAGAGAGAGAGAGAGAGAGAGTACACACACTGAAGTACGTGACCCAGGGCATGCGCATTACAAATTACTGAGCATTCAAAAACTGCAAACTCTTTCTCTGATAATAACAATGAAGCTATACTTACACATGAATCTGCGCGTTCCAAAATTGATTTGGCTTCTGCTATGAGTCTCGCGGATTAATTATGGTTGCGGGATATGGCGGTGCACTGATCAAATTTCGGGGTGCATGAGCACCTTTGGCAGTGAGTTGCTAAATGACCGTAGGAACCATTCTTGACATTATTATTGTGTTCTCTTAGGCGCTCGTTGAGGCAACGCCCAGTTCGCCCTATCTGTATCTTTCCACAAGAAAGTGGAATGTTGTACACTACTTCCTTTTGACACTGAACGAATCTAGTTATGTGGTTCACGTTACAGACAGGTGGCTTACTGGAGCAAGGCTTTGTCAATTTTCACAGTCTGGATAATTTTTGTGGAGCGGAAAATACGACGTTCACGCGGGCCCTTCTAGCAGCTTTCTTAAGATTGTGTGAAATGCGATGAATGTATGGAATGATGGCAACCTACACGTTCCTGCTACTCTTATTGTTGTTCTGCTGACAACAAGATTGTTTCCCTATTATTTTTACTAACCCTTCAGATACGGACACTAACACGTGGTCAGGGTAGCTTGACGCCTGTAGATAACCTACTTATTCCAAAAACATTGCTGTAGAAGATGAGGGCATGATTCCTAAGTGCATTATTTAGGCACACGTTAGCGATGCTTCTTTTTACCAGATTCGAAAGAGCAGAGCCACAGGGTAAATTCGGTTCGTTACTCCTTGCCTGATACACCCAGCAAGTCTGGCTATCACGAAAGATGATGCATAAATCCGACAACTTAATGGAACCGTTTGACGGAAGTTCGTTGGTTACTTGCAACGGTGCCAGTGTCTGCCTAATGGCGGTCAACGTGCTATCTACTTCAAAGTGAGTGCTATTGGACCTTTTGTCAAAAATCGCTAAGAAATCATCAACAAACCTGAATATTTCAAAAATATTGAAAAGTGCGAACTTATCCTTGAGACGCTCGTCTAACTGGCCTAGATATAGTTCACTCAAAACAGGTGCCAAGCTAGACTCAATGCATATGCCACTTCCCTGCAGGTAAAGGCACCCATCCCAGCGCACATATGTAGAGCGCAGGTAAAAAGATACCAGTTCCAGAAAGCTCGCAGCGGGAGTTCCTACTTTATTTTGAAAGCTAATTGCCCCAAACGTGTCAACACTTGCCTCAATGCACTTGAGCAGGGCAGCTTGAGGAATCGAATAATACAGATCTTTGACATCTATCAGGAGAGCATCAAGGGTCATGCCTTCCCGATGAAATAAGATGTAATTCTTAGTGCTTCAGAAGTAATTGAGTGTAATTGAAAGTGACGTCGAAATAGCAGAGATGTTAAAATAGTGCAGTCCTAATGGCTCTAACCGTGAAATCTTCGCACGCGATAAGTGATACTATGAATTTTTCCCCATATGTCCCACTTAGAATGCAAGAATGAAAGAAGTAAAATTTTCACGTTTCTTTTTTTATGTTCGGTTCGGATACCACCGAAGGAAGGCGTCCTTTTTTTTCCACTTTAATTTCTTTCAACTTACGTGATAATCATTACACTAAATTTAAAAAGAGCCAGCAATGTCTAATTTGATTTCGTTGGCTCATCTGGTATATTGGATTAATTTTTTTGTGTCACTCAGTTTTGCTAGCTTGTTTCACGAAGTTATAGCGATGCTTACGCAACTGACGATGCAAACGTAAACAATGTCAGCCACGGAAAAGCCAATTTTGATACCATGAAACTGCGGTCGCAACTGACACAGAAAACTTATGTTTGCTGGCTTCCCTTTAGTTTTCTACCAACGGTATAAGTAACTGCGAATAGTTAAGAAGTAATTAAGAGTAATAATGGTTAATTAAGTGTAATTGAAAGCAAATTAAAGCCATTTGAAATGACGTTCAAATAGGGCAGACGCAATGGCATTCACCGTCAAGTCGCCTTACCACGTTTTTGTCCCCATATGTCCCGCTTTTAGTGGAAAATTTGCGCAAGTCTTCCGAAATAAGTGAAGCCTGCGCAAGATACGAGGCAAACATCAGAAATCTCGGGCACAGAAAAACCAACTTCAATATCATGACTGCTGTCGCAACTGGAAATGAGATCCTATGCTTCCCTGCTTTCTTTTCCTTCTCTACCAGCGGTATAAATAGCTGAGAGTAATTAAGAAGTAAGATTAATTAGGAAGTAATTAGGCCTAAGTGAAAGTTATTGAGAATAATTGAAAATGACGTTGACATAGTGCAGACGTAATGGCATTCACCGTCAAGTCGTCTTAGCAAGTTTTCTTCCCCACGTGTCGCGCAGCGGAAAATTTTCGCCAGTGTGCTTCACACACTTAGTGAAGCCTACGCAACTGCCTGGCACAGAAGAAGCCCATTTTGATACCGGGACTGCTGACGCAACTGGAACTGAAAACTTATGCTTTCCGGCCTCCCTTTTGTTCTTTATATCAACGGTATTGGGTCACTTCGCATCGCACGGTGTGCCGGTGCCAACCCTCGCGTGTTCTTTGCAAGCCCGCCTATATAACTCTGTCCATGTTCAAAAAAACCTCCCCCCCCCACCCCGCCCTTTACACAGAACCCGCATCCCTATTTCTTCCTTCCAGGAACTGTACTCACTCCGAGGCGATTGCCGCCCACATACTGTCAGTCCTGTTTGCTCGTGGAAAACGTTTCTTCAGAAAACCTCGCATTCAAACGACGGAGGAGCCGAATGTCACACTATTGACACCACCTGTTTGCTAGTTTTCTCTTTCTTTGTTTTTTTTTTACCGGCGAGCAATTTCGTGCTTTGGACTCATTTAAGAGCTCGCGGTGCCTTCATCCCGCAGTCCGTATATATTCTTTAGAAACCTTCCCGAACAAAAACCTCGCTGGCGCACACAGCCCCATAGACTTCTGGTAAACAACGTCCCCAGGTTCTTTTTTTTTTGCTTTTCTTTTTTGCGCACACGTAGACGAACGAATTGATACAGGAAATCGCACTGTGCCAGATACCCAAACTTCCTTTTTCAAACCGCCACCGTCGCCACCCCGATATGCAAGGTTAAACGACCACCCACGGGGTTTGTAACCATGGCAACGCCACCGGCAAATAGCAGATATCTGCGCAGATTTTTGCGAAAGAAACGAACCCGTACTTTATAAGCAATACACGTGCGTTCTGGGTACTGCAGCAACACCTACCTTGAGCTCAGAGCTTTAGCTTAAGCTTCGAGCTTAAGCTTCGAGCTTAAAGTAAAGCCGTGGCTATGGGCACAATATTCCATGTTCCTTGTCAAATATTGTCGTGAAATGCAAAACGTTCGAGCTTTGTGAAGCTAGCCAATCGAGTTTGATCAAATATCGTTCTGTCGAAAGGCCAATTTCAAGGTTTCGTCGACCTAGTGTCACTGTTCCCTTGAAGTAGCATACAAATGTATGTGCAGTTTTTGTCTTCCAATGAAACAATCCTTTGGTACTCTGATTTCTCGCCACGTGGAAGTGCTCTAACCCACGTGCCGTTTCCTGACATCTCAAACCATACTCCTGTCATTTGCACTCTTGGCAGTGACCTATTGAATAGGTTGAAAAGGAGCTTTAACTCAAGCTCAAAGTACCCAAAGTACCCATGTTATTTAATTTTATCGCCAAATTTGCAGCCAAATTGAGCACAAGCGGTATTATGAGTGGAGTTTTTATTACTGAACAATAAATAATATTATTCCAAACAAGGAAGACCATCGAGACCAGAGGAGAGCTTTTCCTTCTTTATTGGTCTTCAAGTCCCATATAAGTTCCAAATAAACGAACAAATTACAATAAATTCAGTGCGCCATGCATATAGTTTATGTAAAATACATAGTGTTGTTGCCAGACACAGACCAATTTCGGAAAATTGCAGCCAACAAGCCATTACGAACAATAAACGCTGAAACAGTTTTTCCTTGAAGCCGCAGATCAAATTTGATTAGCAGAGCTTACATAATACCAGTCCAGCTTCAGATAGTGAAATCTTCCTAACGTCCCAGCTTCATTTTGTTGTGGATCTCTGTGTTTGTCAAGTTTACACGACAACACGCACTGCGCATCAAAGTTATAAACTTGCGCGAAGCATCAACACATGGCGTGCGGCGTAAGCGCCGCAGGTATACGTGACTGCCAACATATGTGCAACCTCGCCCCTTCGTATTTGCAGGCGCACCGCGCTTTGCCTTGGTCTGCCTCGATGCGAACCAGCCTGCTGATGGGAGGGGACGCGTGCCCGCATCGGCAGACACGACAGAACAGCTTGGAAACAGTGTGTTTTACCCGCAAATAATATGAAAAAAAAAATGTGCCGTGGCTTAGCTGGGCTATGCCAGGATATACGTAGCGTTAGCAAAGGTCCAGCTGATTATTCTTAGCTTTCCAGATTCTCTAGGGCTATTAGCCTTCTTCTGTTCATTCTTCATACGCTGAACCGCTAATTGCCAGGCAACTGCTTCGGGATCCGATGAGATAAGCTTCTCGGATCTTCTGCGCCGTTGAGCAGCGTTTGCGCTTTCCTTCTCCATGGCGTTACCCACCTGCAAACGCCAGTCAGAGGCGCTCACAGCAGCACACGATCGTGCCACCCGCGTGGGCGCTGCATACTTCCGTTGCCCCAAGGAACAGTGGCGGCGCAGTGAAGCGGACTTACGGGCCCACGCCCAGGCACGCCGCGAACACTCAACATAAATTTTTGTTTCTTGCCTAAAACAAAAAACACTCCGATTAAACTTTCACAAATAAATCTCCTTTGTTTACTCTTCCCAACGAGACCAAGTGTGCATTTTTACTTGGACCGCATCACCACTCTACATGTGCCTGAACGTGGGGCATTTCACACATTTTTCAATGTTAGCGCCCCTTCCTCTTCGAAACTACTCGGTCATCGACGTCAATACTTTTTTGACACGCTTACTGTCAACTATCCAGCCATGTGATGTAGTTTTATTTTGTCTGTAATATTCGTAGAACTTTTTTTAAACAATAATCAAAATGGGCGCAGAATTGCATCATTGCTTCACCACAAAGCACATCGTGAGACAAAGTAGTGGTCGTCAATGGGCGATAATAAGATAGTGCGATTCCTTTTCAAGTAAACAGCAGATATTTAAGGCGTTCCGTAAAGTAATGTATTTTTTAGAGTATTTTTTCGCAACCTATGTTTTACCCACTACGGCAAAATTGAAATCACTGTAACAGACAAGAAAATTTTTTTTCCAGAAAATACTTTCCGAGGGCAAATAGTGCACTGATATGAACGTCCACAATTTTTTACAATACAATTGGGGAGGGTCGAGCGCAATGTTTGGGATGTTTGGCGCGGAATGACCCATATATGTAATCACAAATATGTAAATATTTCCAAAAAAAGTAAGAAAATTCAGCCATGTTTTTCTTTCTGATAGTGACGCGATAACTGGCGTCAACGTCACCGGTCAGCGTCCCGACCAATCAGGCGTCGCCGGTCTGACCTTATCTACGCGCAAACAAAGCGACGCCCGTACGCCGCATGTTTGGACACCGCTTCAGCTTAGGACCATCCATTTAATCAAGGCCACGAGATTTCTGCGCCTGTGCCGCTGTTTTTTTTCTTTACTTCGAATCGGTTGCATTCGCTGCAGTACTCCGCCTTATGAACGCTTGACAGTCTGGACTCTGTTTTTTCTGTGACAGTCCGGCTTCTAATTAAGCGAAGCCATCCAACGTACCATTATACACACATCACTGGAAAACGCAGGCTCTCGAGCTAAAGTGCCTATTAGATGGGCTTCTGGCAAACAAGCCAGGCCTGAAGCCTCACTTCATGGGTGTCGTCTATTAGTTTCAAAGGCCAAAGCACTCCGGCGATCACGGCGGTGGTGCGCTGTGTAGTGCCTACCGCTTGCTGGAGTGCTTCAATATCATCTATTTATTCAGCCTCTCTCTTTGTAGAAGTGAAAGGCGGATAGGGAGATGCCAGACGGCGAGGGCCATTGTCGTTCTACCAATCTAAAACAGCACGCGCCGTGAAACAAGCGCGGTTCCTGAAATTAGCTTTGTACAAAATTTTGGAGCCCATCTTAAGCATGAATACTGAGGCATTATCTGGGGTCCTCGCCAATCTACACACAGCACTATCCTCGAACCCGTTATTAATCGCGCTGCCTCGTTTAATACCGAGCCATATCCCATCATGCCTCAGCTTCCTGAGTAAACTGTACACTAAGCCAGTGTCGTAGCCAGGGAGTGGCACACCAAGCCCGTGCTCCCCTCTCCCCCCCCCCCCCCCGTATTTTTTTTCGCCATGGCATACAGAGCACAAAATGAGACTCGTCTACACCTGGCCGTCCTGTCCCCACTTCAGATCAACGAGGTTCCCCCCCCCCCCTAAAAAAACTTCTGCCTACGCCCCTGCACTAAGCCTACATGGTCTAGCTTAATGCCATATATCTACTCGCCTCTGCATCTCAAAAACACAGAAAAAGAAATGCAGAAGCCCTTCCCTTACCGGGAAAATAGGGGCATGCGAGCGTTGGCGTGTGCGTGCTGACCTACTACGTCTTTCTTTCTTTCTTTCTTTCTTTCTTTCTTTCTTTCTTTCTTTCTTTCTTTCTTTCTTTCTTTCTTTCTTTCTTTCTTTCTTTCTTTCTTCCTTTCTTTTTTTTCTTTTTTTCTTCTACTTTTTTCCTTTCTTTCTCTCTTTCTTTCTTCCTTTCTTCTTTCTTTCTTTCTTTCTTTCTTTCTTTCTTTCTTTCTTTCTTTCTATAACATTGCGCAATGTTCCCTCCTAACTGTTTCTTTCCTCCATGTCGAGAATTGTACCCTGGTGCACGTGCCTAACAGCTCAACACTTCAGTTGCTACAGGCAACAACGACGGTCATGCGTTCATATCCAGGCAACAATGAAAGGTGACAATCTCAAATGACAACTCCCCTCGATAAGAGATCAGATTGACGTATAAGAAACGGCTGATCGCCGATAAGCCCGCGATCCGAAAAGCATGAATTGTTGGAAAACGGCGCATAAAGATAGGCACGTGACCGCGCACCTTCGAGGGCCCCATTTCTGTACACTCGCCACCCCCCGCCCTTCCAATATCTGTGAGCTGTAAAATATTCGCTTAAAAGGCGGCTTCATAGAAGCGGGCATGTTCACCAAGTCATGTGTACTGTGTATATACTTCGTAATGTACATTGTATATATAGTGATAAGTGTGCGTATGCTAGTTCTTAGTAGCATGCATTAGGGACACCCTGCGGACTTCGACATTTCTGTTAAAACGTTTTGTGTGTATTGTGTTTCGTCATTTGTGTATGTTAATGTTCTTGTTGTACGCACACTGTTCCTAAATGTTCGTAGCGTCCTACCA
Organism: Rhipicephalus sanguineus; assembly: GCF_013339695.2. Lineage (NCBI taxonomy): Eukaryota > Metazoa > Arthropoda > Arachnida > Ixodida > Ixodidae > Rhipicephalus > Rhipicephalus sanguineus. The sequence continues at coordinate 22,679,693 of NC_051183.1, read as the reverse complement.
TGAAATAAACTTGTTCTAAACACACAAGCGGGACTTACGCAAACAAACGAAGCTCGCGCTAACTTGCCTTCAAGATCACTCCAGGCACACTTCATTCGGTGAGTTCCGTACTATCACTGAGCAGCTATCCCGGCTTCAAGAAAATAACTCATTTTTACTACGCCGCTGCGTTCAATAGCGATGGAACGATCGATATGTTTGCACATTTAATAAATCGCGAAGTCTTCCCCGCTAACTAATAAAAAATTTAATATTGCGAACAATTCTTTCCTTCTTTCTCTTTGTTCATATGGGGCTGCAAAAGCTTCTGTAAGCGTACAAAGAGACTGCTCCTTGGTCTAAAGGTTCACAACGTTTATTAATTAGCTATTAAGTGACGTTCAGTGAAGCTAGCCAGCTGGTGTGGAAAGGAACTAGCGCCAATTTTTTTTCTTTTATTGGAAAAGAATAAGCTTTTGAGGGAAGAGAGGAGTTTGGAAGCAAAGATGAGAGATGAAAAAAAAATGATTGCAAGAAACTTACGGCAGTCTTTTACCTCGTGTTGTTGACGTACTCTTCTATATCTTCGTTAGGGGAGAGTCGGGAGGTTTGGGACAGCCGGAGGGGTGGGACATCTCTTCCATCTCTCCTGCTGTTACTTCAACAACGTTAGTCAACTACTCATTAGATGTTGCTAACATATCGATTGCCTGGCTGTAATGGCGGGCGTCTTCGGCGGATGGTGCTTTCCGTAACTAAAAATAGCCTTTTTCACGTGTCAAAAGCAAGTTTCCGGTATCTAAATGCTAACTCTCTCAGATTTCAACCGCTTTGCGGACGCTAATACCAATATTTTGTCGAAAAACACGCATCAATGTCGTACTTTTTCACACAGAAAATTTTTCACACATTCTCCCTCAACCCCTGTCTTCAATTGGTCGCTCTTGAAGCCATAATAAATCCGCACGAACTAACTCAGTATTTCCGTTCTGTCAAAATTTCACATTCCTCCTGAGATATACATGGGCACTTTACCAATGTCGGACATTGTGATGAAGCTACCAGTGTCAAACTATCGGAGGAACAAAATTTATGCAATCATTTTTAAACTTTGATATTCAACAATCCACTTATAACGGTAGCCGAAAACGTTTGGACAATTGTGTTACATACGTCCCACTCCTCCCAAGTGATGTCCCAGTCCACCCACAAAGGCGGCTGAAATGGAACAGATTTTTGCTATCACAAACTATTTCTTTTTTTTACAGCCGCACCAGAAGTGATAGAAACTAGTGCGTGTGTGAAGTTTACAGCTTGTTTGAACTCGTGTTATAAATCATGAAACATCGTTCTCTGTTTAAGTGAAACAAAACTAAAAATGTAATTCCGAAAAGTGTCCAAATTCTCCCGACTGTACCCTCTATTTACGTCAGATCAATTCAGGTCATTTTCGGTAACTAGCTTTTGTCGTCAGATATGATTTTTTTTTTCGCCTATTTCTCATGCAGTTATGGCAGGGTGATGTTGCTGCCGCCGAGAGATGGCTCCACATACAGATGTTCCCAAATCGTGGGAATGTAGTCGCACACGCCTATAGTGTTTCCTGGGCACAAGTTCGCCCATTAAAGTGTTTCATCTGTCCGCCGCGGCGTAGCGGTTACGGTGCTCGGCCTCTGGCCCGCAGGTATGGGGTGCGATCCCGGCCGCGGTGGTCGCATTTCGACGGAGGCGAAATACTGGAAGCCCACGCACTCTGTGACGTCAGTGCACGTTAAAGGGGCCCTGCGACGTTTTTTCGTCTTCATTCTGCAGCGCCGGAGTGTGTGTAGTGCTGTATACTGAGATGAACACAACAAGAATTATCCGAAATTGGTTATAGAAATTAGCCCGCACTGATGCCTTGCGAGCTCTCACCCCCGCTGCCTTGGCATCTTGGGTGTTCATGCTGAGTAGCGGTAGCGAAGTGCGCGCCGAGAGCAAGCGCTATAAATGGGCGCGGCCCTCTAGCGGTCACCTATCTAACGAGAGCACGCGCCGAGTGTGCAGCGGAGTGTGCGGCGCCGCCAGAGCGGCGGCGCGCCATTTAGTGAGCACGCTTGAATCACCGGAGAGAACACAGCTGCGCTTTTGGCGGGAGCAATGAGAACTAGCGGATACGGCGCAATGTACAAGGCCCGAGCATAAGAAGCTTGGCGAACAAGCTCCTAATATAGAAATCCTTTGGTATATGAGGAAGTATGAGTACCTTTATGATTTTTAGAGGTCCCAGCCTAGCTGTCACAGCTAGGTGCGCTTTACATGCGACCCGTTGCGTCAAACCGATCAAAACGCCGGCCAATGTCGTCACTCCCACGTGATAAAACATCACTTCCGATCACAAAAATAGCCGTTGTGTGTCGCCATAGTCCGAAACTAATGTGGTTTCACCGTTGAAATAAAATCATAACAGTTTTGTTTTTCCTGTGGCCACTTGCGCAACGATATCGGTGCATTCCACAGTTATTAAAGAAGCGATGAAAGCGACAGGCTTAATTTGTGTCGCAGGGTCCCATCAAAGAATACCAGATGGTTAAAAATTCCCGAGCTCTCCACTACGGCGTGCCTCATAATCATATTGTGGTCTAAGCACGTAAAATCTCAGATATTATTATTATTATTAAAGAGTTTCATCTTCACCGACTGCGTTTGCTTTCTTCACCGTCACACCTACGTGTCATTATGGACTGCGATTCGCTCAATCACGAAAACCGGCGAACTAAGTACCCCAATATAAAGCTTTTGCTTTTTAAACGTAGAGAAGTGTTCCCGAAAGGTCATCTAGTATAAGGTACCCTGGTTGTGTAGTTTACCCAGAGCACTGGGGTTTAGCCTACCATGCCTGACACCGGATCTCACGGCTCGAACCACTGGAATTGCGGAATGTGTGTCCGCTGTACGCGAAGCAAACGATCCGCAACGGACACGGCATGCAACTATGCGAGCGGTCTTGCATGGTCTGTTGTATAAAAGCGATAGTATCAAAGGAAACGCTCCCCCTTCTAGTTTTGCCATCCGGGCTCCCCTGAGAGAACGTTCGAGCGCATAATTAATGAGTACGACCGCTCGCACACCTTTCGCACACCGCCTTTCGGGGAGCCTCTCCGCACCCTCCTTCGTGTGCTCCTGTTTCTCCCCCACTTCCTATCCCGGCATCCCTCTATAGCTTACAAAGCATCCTTGTCCTCCCTTTGTTCCCTAGCTGCCCGCCGGTTTCCCTCCCGACCTTTCCTCGGTAAGCTCCTCTTTATTCTCCACTATTTCCCGCCCTTACTTAACTAACTTGCCCTAGCTGTGCCCCATAGCGTATGAAACAAAGCGTTGTTCTTTTCACAGCGAAGCTAACCTGGTGCCGTCGTAGTAGTCGTGGTAGTAGAGTTTACAGTAGAAGTAGTAGTACTATTGGTGGTGGGGTGGTGGTGGTGGTGGTGTTAGTAGTAGTAGTAGTAGTAGTAGTAGTAGAAGAAGCGTAGTAGTAGTAGTAGTAGTAGTAAGTAGTAGCAGGAAGTAGTAGTAGCAAGAAAGAAGTAGAAGAGAGCAATAGTAAATAGTAGGTGGTAGTAGTAGTAGCAGCAGCAGTATGTGTGCATATCAGCGCAACCGACAGGAAGGGAG